>NW_013665986.1:622318-645620 GCF_000517525.1 Limulus polyphemus
ATTTGTAAATTGTATTATTGTTTGTGTATTAAAATATATTTGTATTCAAAAAAAAGAAAACTGTGTGTATCAGTCTTGTTTGTAAATATCATAAATCGGATACATATCGGCATTTATTTAACTTCTAAACCTAAATTACAATTTAACTCAATTTCAGGCTATTTGAAATTGTAATATGTGACATATTTCATTCTGAAATAATATTCAAAACAAAAAGTAGTGATCTCTAATCAAAACAGACAAGCAAAATGATTTGATCAAATAATCACTAACTTTTCGGTCAACCTCAGTTCAGAACTTCGCGCAGTATATGAACAAGGGTGATTGTAATTTTTAACAGTTTGGTCAGACTTTGTTCAAAACTTCAGGAAGTACAAGCTGCTAGAGACATTATATAATCTTTAACGTGTTGATAAATAGCTCTACTCAAAGTTTCATACAGTTCAAGTAAGTTTCTATTTCAGAAAATAAAACATTCGATGTAATAAAATTAATATAAAAATGCTTTGAATAAAACAATTTAATTTCTGATTTTCTTCAAGCTTTCTCCATTATATGAGCTTATTTTATATATTGTCTCGATCTCATCTTTACACTTTCGAATACTTGAAGATACTGTATATACAATTTCTGATGTTTCGATCAGTGAATTTGCCCAAAAGATCAAAGAGTATAGTGACGTTCATTTTTTACTTCGGCCCGGCATGGTCTGGTGGTTAGGACGCTCGACTCGTAATCTGCGGGTCGCGGGTTCGCATCCTCATCCCACCAAACATGCTCACCCTTTCAGCCGTGGGGGCATTATAATGTTACCGTCAATCCCACTATTCGTTGGTAAAAGAGTAGCCCAAGAGTTGGCGGTGGGTGGTGATGACTAGCTACCTTCCCTCTGGTCTTACACTGCTAAATTAGGGACGGCTAGGGCAGATAGCCCTCGTGTAGCTTTGCGCGAAATTCAAAACAAACAAACATTTTTACTTCTCATAATATTTTGGTTATTTGTTCGAAAAGCTACACATAGAATCTGTCTTAATGTTTTGGTCACTCGGAATTTATGAGCAAAAGTTCAGTTCATTTGATTAGATTTTTCGAAAATTCGCGAAGTATTATTTTAAAAAAATTATTTTTAACCTTAGGTTAGGCTTTTCAGAATTTTAGACTCTGAGATTCGCGTAGAAATGTTTTTAAATATTTCACTTAAAATAAGACCCAAAACTCGAGCGCTTTCGAATAGTTGACTATTCTTCTTCAGGAGAACAAAGGGTCCTGAAGAAGAAGAATCAACTAATCGAAAGCACTCGAATTTTTGGTCTTATTTTAAGCTTATTACACTTTATATGTGAACCTTTGTGCTAACTCTTTTATCAATATTTAAACATTTTTATTTCGTTCCGGTATTCAGAAGTTTTTTAGAATAAAATAATGATTAATAACTTAACTTTTAGATCAACTAAGGTATTATAAATTTACAACCTGTTCCCACTGTTTGTTTATATATCTTTTGACACTTTCTATATGAGGCATACTACGATATAATTAATAACAAAAAATCTAAACAGTTCAATTAGAGGTGAATTCTAACCAATCAAAATATATATTTAAAGTTATTGATATGTGTTTATTCCTAAAGAGTAAAAATGGTTGTGATCTAAGCTCTCTGGATTTTGTTTGTAATTTGATGTCTAATTAACATTAATTTCGAAAAATTTTGAAATACGATAGTCAACTTGGATCAACTTGTTTAGATTGTGTAATATTTTACCAAATTATTAATACTAAATAGGTTCACGCTTGTTTGCCCTGTTGCTACAATGTCGAGCAGATAAATAATTAGAAAGCCTATTTTATAGTTGTTGTTGACGCTCATGTTTTTTTTTTTTTGGCACTTTGTCCAACGGGGGAAATTGAACCCCAGATTTTAGCATTGTTTGTCCAGAAACTTAATGCTAACTCAACAGGGGGACCCTCTTTTATGGCATCGAGCAGATTTCTTTCTTTGGAGTTAAGCGCAAAACTAGTTAATGGGCTATCTGTGCTGTGCCGAATACGAGTATCGAAACCCAACTTTTAGCGTTATAATCCTTCAGACTTTCCGCTGTGTCACTAAGAGGGGGGCGTGTCGAGTAGATACGTTAAATATTAAATCAATAAGCCTATTCTTTAACTGTAAAGAGTTTAACGTCTTGAAAGATAGCAAAAAGGGAATAACAATGTTAAGCCTGATAACTATAATTAACTTCAAAAGATAAGAAATATCTGGAGAATGTAGTTAATCCTTTATGGCTTTTGTTTTACAGACCGTAATTAAAAATATTGATGCTCTTTTTCAATTCATATAAATATTCCAATTAATTTCAAGTTACCTTGAGAATACAGTATTTTAACTAGGATTTTATTGTTTTCTTAGGACAATTGGTTGGTTGTTTTGAATTTCGCGCAAAGCTACACGAGGGCTATCTGCGCTAGACGTCCCTAATTTAGCAGTGAAAGAAGGCAGCTAGTCATCACCACCCAAAGCCAACTTTTGGGCTATTCTTTTACCAACGACTAGTGGGATTGACCCTCACATTATAACGCCCCCACGGCTAAAAGGGTGAGCATGTTTGGTGGGACGGAGATTCGAACCCGTGACCATCAGATTGCGAGTCAAGCGCTTCTTAGGACAAAGCTACACAGTGAGCTATCTGCTCTTTGTCTGGATTTTTGCTTTACAAGTCCGTAAACTTACCCCTGAACAACCGGGAGAGAGTTAACTTGGACTAATTTGCATAGCTTGGGTAATTATAAACCAGGTTGTTGATGCTAACCTAGGCTTTTGTTTGTTTTCTTATTTCTATTGTATCGACCAGCGATTGCCAGTCTTGAATTTTACTTTTTTACATTAAAAGTACAATGCTACTTACATACATTAGGAACTTGGGGAAAAAAAGTGATACATAATAACAAATAATTACTGAACGTACAGAAAAATATATTCATAAATAACTAAATAACATATAATAATAAAAGGACGTGTCTGTGTGTGTGTAAATGCCATAACTCCAAGAGGAAAGAACCTAGAAACCTGAAATTTTGCACACATACACACTAAGTGGACCTTGAGGGTGTGCACCTGGATATTATTATTACTTATCCACGCGCATAAGCGTGTGCATCTTTTTATGAGGCAAGCTAGCGAAAAGCCACTTAGAAAAAAAGTAATTCCTTATATAACAACTTCTAATATATAGAAAAGCCAGTGCGTTTTGGTGACAATGCATTCCAACAATGGCTTTTATGTCATGTTGTTTAGTAAGAAAAGTATATAGGTTATACTTTTATGCTGAAATTGGTTCAGTACACACACACATTGACATGGTCATCTAGAATATATCAACCTAATAACTCGAACGAAGCCCGGTACTTACGCTAATATACAAATATATATATATAAGCTGTAAGTTGCTGCCTACTGGATGCCTCCTTGAAATTAGGGACAGCGCCACACTAGCTGGACTGCACACTGAAAAAAAAAGTGATACAATAGGTCTCCATAATTGGAGGAAGGAGAGCCTGTGCTTTAGCTTGGGCTAAAAACTCCTCTGACATGTAACTCTAACCATGTTAATATATAGTTAATATTTTTCGATTGAATACACGAAACGAAACGAACGAAAAGGAAATGCACTTTACTAATTAATATTGGAAGGGTGTTCTTTGCTTATACTTCTACAACACCAATACTACATTATTTTTTCTTTGCTACTGTATCTTTGTTATTACATTTACACAACCGATACACAATTTGGTGTTTATAATTGTTCATTTTTAAGACAGTAAACATACGTCAGGCAAATGATGTGAAATTTAAACACTTGGAATAATTATAAAGTTTGGCTGCACGTTGAACAATGCAAAAAAGTGTCGTTGTGAGCTATAACTTCAAAGTTTTAATGTGGATATTATATAGAGGGCGCATGACGTTAAGTTTGGTTGGTTTGTTTCGAATTTCGCACAAAGCTACACGAGAGATATCTGCGCTAACCGTCCCTAATTTAGCAGTGAAAGACAAGATAGAAGGCAGCTAGTAATCACCACGCACCGCCAACTCTTGGGCTAGTCTTTTACCAACGAATAATAGTATTGACCGTCTCATTATAACGCCCCCACGGCTAAAAGGGCGAGCAGGTTAGGTGGGACGAGGATTCGAACCCGCGACACTCAGATTTCGAGTCAAGCGCCTAACCTCCTGGCCATGTCGGGCCCATGACGTTAAGATCAAGTAAGTTTGTAGCAGTAGAACTAGAATATTCTAGATGACGTCACGAACACTTAGCTTAAATAAAAAAATCCAGATGTGAGTACGAATCAGCCGGTCAGTTGGAAGTTAGAGTTGAATGGTAAATAATTATTGAATAGTCAGTTGTTTTTAAGTGCGCTTACAAAAGTACAAGTTACAACAAGCGTATAAACTTATAGAAATTAATCCAAAATACAATAACACCAAATTTTACAGTAAGCAAGTTCTGACTGTAATTATTACAACGCTTCGACCCATAGTATTAGGTCATCATTAGGTAAAACGTTGTAATATTATTGTATTTTGAATTATTCAGAATAAGTGAGATAAAACTTTCATGTCTCAAGTTGCTTTAAAACTTAGGATTCTGCTTGAAGGCAACATGTAACAATTCCTATTAAACATTGATGAAAAATTATGCAGGTGAAAGATTTTGTTTGTTTGCTGAACTAGATGATACAAAGATCCACGGTCAACAGTATCGCCTAGAAACTACCTAAAATTTCACATGGACTCCTTAAATCGTTTTAGTTGATCTTTTAAAAAATGTGAAATGTTTATTTCTATGATAAAAGATAATCCATATTTCGTGTTTAGCGCAACACATACGTCTTAAAAGAGCACACTGATCGAATCGTTCGTAGGTTTTATGTTTAAGATGAATTCACTAGGCCGTATAGATATATGAAAGGGCTAGATAGAAATCCGAGAAAAACTGGCTTCAGCATTGGGGGCTGTCAGATATAGCTCCTGCCCTCCACCACCAACTTTTCTCCTTAAACCTGCATCGATCTGATCATCGAAACTGATAATGTCAAGCAGAACTACAAAATAAACACATTGTCGTTAGAAAAATAGATGTAAAATATTTTCCTTTGATTTATTAATCTTCCCACAAATAACACTAAACACCTGAATATTATACAAAATTAAAGCTGCTAGTAAATAACTAGAAAATTAAATGTCAAGCTTGAGACATCAGATTGAATTTAGTGGTTTGGTGTAACGCAGTGGTTCCAAAACTCTTTTAATCTGAAGCTCCATCGATGTGAATAAATAAGTTTGAAAACCTATAACTTTAGCATAGTGGTAGAAAAACAGCATCGTAGTAAAAACAGTAACATGTGATTTCGACATACTTGTCATTTAATTAATTCAACTTATTTTTTTTTATCGGCTTATTGGTTATTTAGAATTAAAATTCATTCAACATCTTTGTTTTCCACTCATTTTTGGGCGGCCCACAGGGGGGCAACGGCTCCCACTTCGGGAAACACTGGTGTAACCAATCAAGACGAATGTGAATACAGTTCTCTCACCTTTCAAAGCTGTTAGTTAACAGTTTTATTTCACTTACTGGAAAGAGCTTTGAATAAGTCAATCTTTAGGCCAGTTGTTGGACGTTATTTAGTAAAATTTCGTTTTGCCAGTCAGTTCAGTGTTTCACTATATTTGGCTGCGGAAAAATCGAATTATTAAAACTAAAAGAATAGTTTTGAAATGTACTTCTGTCAGAGCTTAAATTATGCAAGATTACTTTGAAACTAATTACGCATCAATTGTATAGTTTTATATTTCTTTTAAGCTCGCCTATTTGAGTTCACTTAAATAAAAATATATATACATTAAAGATATACTAAAGTTTTTTGTTGTTGTTGTTAAAGAACCCAGTAACAAGATTTTGTTGTTGTTAAAGAACCCAGTAACAAGATTTTGTTGTGGTTAAAGAAACCAGTAACAAGATTTATTTTTGTAGTAAAGTAATTTTATATGAATAATTAGATGAAACAGTGATACAAGCAAAATTTTATTATATATGCATAATGCTAGTTCTGCTGTTACAAGAACAAAACAACCATTCGTGGCGTTACTGTACCGACTTTCAGATACTTTTCACAGTCTGGCTGTGAGAAAAGTACGTTGGGCTAATCTAAAGCGGTTAAGGGGCAAGGGTAGCTCAACCTTGATCAGGCAGCACTACATCCACAATGCTAGATCTCACTTATAACCTAGGTAAACATGGGATCTGCGGAAATCCCAGAATCTGCGGATTTTTCACATTACTTACAACAGTTAGTCAAAACATGTCATTGGTTTGTATTGAACAATGTAAAATAAGCAGATTAATAATACAAAACATCTCTTTAAATGTATTTGGTACATGTCTTTCTACCCTGTGTGACTCTTATATTGAGGTGTTGATTAGTTCAGAATGGTACTTTAGAATGTTTAACACTATATTTATTTTTATCTCATACTTATGTATTCTATAAGTTTAACCAATAAGAAATCAACATGATTTCAACCTCTCCTCGTATGACAACCCCTCCATCCCAGGCACCATTCTAGTAACCCTTCTCTGAACCCTTTCAAACAGTTCAATGTATTTCATAAGGTAAGGAGCTCAAGACTGAATACAATATTCCGAATGTGGCCAAACCAGTGGCCTGTACAATGAAATTATAAACTCTTTAGACTTGTATTCAATATTTCTGTAAATATAACCTAAAATCCTATTTGCCCTACCACTAGCAACATCACACTGCTTGGATGGCTTAAGAGACTGATCAACCATTATACCAAGATCACTTTCCTTCATAATACAGTTAAGGTTATTCCCATCCAAATTATACTTTTGATTCAAATAATGATAACCCACATGCATTATCTTGCATTTATTATAATTGAAACCCTCTTGTCAATTATTTGCCCAATTCACTAAATGACCTAAATCATTTTGTAAATCAGCAGCATCCTCTTCACAGCTAGCAGCATACACAAGGCCTTTACTATCTGCAAATTGAAGTAATTTATTGACCCTTCCTTCATCTATGTTATTGATGTAAATCAAAAAGAGCAAAGGTCCTAAGACTGAGCCCTGAGGTACCCCACTTGTAACATTGATCCAGTTTGACTGAACTTCATTTGCAACAGCCCTCTGCTTTCTTCTATCCAATTTGATAACTTATCCCCCATACCTATAGAAATAATCTATTTTACAAGTATTGTATGTGACACCTTGCCAAATGCTTTCTGAAAACCCAGATATACCAAATCTACGCTCTTACCCTCATTTACATAAGCAGTAACCTTTTCAAAGAATGTCAAAATATTTGTAAGGCAAGATTTTCTCTTAGTGAAACCATGTTGACTATCCAAAATAATTCTAAACTTTGTTAATGACTTTGCAAAGCGTCTTTTTTCAGACTTTCCAAAACTTTTCCCACAACTGATGTAAGACTAATGGGTTTATAATTACTGGGACAGTTTTGATCACCTCTCTTGAAGAGGATTTACATTAGCTAACTACTAATCTGGTAACTGGTACCTGCCTACTATTCAACGACTGACAAAAAATAGTTGCAAGTGGCTCACGTATCCAATCCTTAATCTCCTTCAAAACCCTAGGGGGAAATATTATCAGGCCCAGGAGCCTTATTGTTCTTTAAACTTCCCATTTTTTCTTAACCAGCTCAAAATTAATGCAGTCATCTTTTTCGATCTCGTTTCTCTCAATTAACTGTTCAAGATGTGGAAAACTGCTTAAATCTTCGTTAGTAAAAACAAAAAAAAACAAATTTAATAACCCAGCCATCTCATAATCATCAGATGTGAGCCTTCCTTTATCATCCCTCAAGGGTCCTACCTTAATCCTAACATTCTGTTTACCCTTAATGTATGTAATGAAATCCTTACTGTTAATTTTTACATTTTCAGCCAACTTTTTCTCATCTTTTTTGATGTCCTAATTTCTTGTTTCACCAACTTTCTTGATCTTCTATAATCTTCTAAGTTTCCTGTTATACCAGTCAATTTAAATTTCTTAAATTTATGATGCTTTACTTTAAATTTATCTCTTTAACTCTTTGTGAACCAACCTGGTTTTTTACTTGCAGCTACCCTTTTCTTTCTATAAGGAACGTGTTTACCTTGAATATTTACAATTTTATCTTTAAACATTTTTCTACATGTTATCAGTATCTCCAAATAATTCAACTGCCCAATTCACAATCGATAATTCTTGTCACATCCTTTCAAAATTTTCTTTTTGAAATTTATAACCAAAATATCATTATTCCTTATCTCCATATGTAGCAAAACATCGAACCTAATAGATCAATGATAACTTGCACCCAGATGTTACCCAATTTCCGCCTTCTCTCTATTTGAAGTTAACAATAAATCTAAAATAGCAATCTCCTTGCTACTATCTTTGATATCCTCAACTTCAACAGGATGTAACTTAAATTTTACATATAAAGCCACTCCTCCCCTCTCTTTAGTACTCTATCCCTATTAAATAACCTGTAAAGAAATTTCTGTCATCAAAATCATCTACGTTTAACCATGTTTCAGATATTCTCATTATATCAAAATCCTCCAGTCCTTCCAGTGCTCTAAAGTCATCTGTTTTATTTATTACACTTCTAGCATTACAATAGTAACAATTAAGCCTATCCTTATAACTACTTCTATACTCATTTCCTATGTTACATTTTTCTCTGCCTCTTATTCTTTTTTTGCATTTAGTTTTCCTTGCCCTCACTACTGTCTAGTCCCAGTTTAAAACTTTCCTTACAACTGAGTTAATAGCCTTAGAAAACAAGCCAGCCCCTATCTTATTTAAATGTAAACCATCCCTTCCCAAAAAAAATAAAAAATAAAAGGACAACAACAATTCCAATAAAGAAATAACAACAAAGTTTCAATAATAAAAGGACAACAACAGTTTCCATACTTAAGGACAACAACAGTTTCAATAATAAAACGACAACAACAGTTTCCATAAAGAAAGGACAACAACGATTAAACGTTAATAATAAACTCCAGTTAAATGTTTGAGCAGCATTAGAAAGGTGAGTGTGCACAATTTATTTCCCCCGAAAGGGGCCGAAAGCCGCCTGGAGAGGTTACCTGTTTTAACCAATACGGTGGTGTGTTGTCTGTCAGTCAGTCAGTAGACACTAATATTCCCCTTGGTGGACACAGCAGACAGCTCAATGTGGATTTGCTATAAAAACACACACACACACACATATTGCATGTTTTTATAGTTTACATATTCTTATGGTTGTAACAAATTTGTTGTTATATGTTTATCTTAATGTCAACGCTTATTTGGATAGAGTTTATATTTAGAAACGTACATAGCTTATACTGTTAGATATGTATTGCGAAAATTCCGCCTATTCTCCAAAGTTGTAGAAGATTCTTGAGAGTAAGAATCAACAATATATGTATATACTTAAAAGTTTAAATGTAGCTTAGTATTGTTACATAAGACTGATTTTTCTAGAAAACCTTCCCATGGCTATAAATATAACAAACGCGACGCGCCAAGGGAAAGAGTCTATTAGTAAGTAGTTCGCTATAATCAGTGTGCTATAAACTTCGAAAGCTATAACTGTGATTTTTATAACGCTTATCAATCGGAAAACTTAAGATATTTGACCAGGAATATTTATAAATTTCGATCGTTACAAATCGTTTAACTTCAGATGATTCTCATCGGACGTTAGTATTTTTATGAAAACATATAAATTCAGCGTGGAGAGCTCAGCGTGTGTGGCCAGGGACAAAGCTAGCTAGCTCCCCGGCGAATTGTATCTACATCAACTCGTAATTAATTCGCTCAATAAGATAAGCCCTCGATAAGATATCAAGGAAGATCCAGACTAGAAAGAAAACTTTATATTGTTTGTAAGTTTGTAAAACTTTTGTTTATAAATCATTGTTTGTAGTAACTATTTGTAATAATTGTTACTGTAAATTGTATTGTGTGTATATTAAAACGTATTTGTGTTAAACACAAAGAAGGTGTGTAACAATCGTATTGGCAAATATCACAAACTGACTATATATCGGCATATATTTAAATACTAAACCCAAATTACTATCTAACTACTAAATTTAAAGTATCATTTAGCTCGGTTTCAGACCATTTAAAATTCTAATACCTAACATGGTTAACGTATTACATTTTCTTACGGTTAGCATTATTATATGTTATTCTGGTTGACATATTGCATATTTTTACGGTTGATATATTACATAAATTTAAACTCACTTTACATATAAAACGTTTGTTAGATCTCTTCAAATTTGCACTTACATTCGAACGATTAACATAAACGCTTATAGGTTTTGTGTTGATTGTTCATTTTCTTGATCACTAAACTTACATTCAATTATACAATGATGAGCATCAAGGTTCAGTTGTTTTTGTGTTCAGTAATATCCATTTTACCATTACCGCAACTGTGAGTCTGTTTGCAGTTCGCGTGTACAGTTTTAGACTTAAAGGTCTCTATGGAGTGAATCGAACAAAACTTTTATCATTACTAGCTGAAGGTACTCACTCGTCAGGGAAGCAAAAACTGTATAAAGAAAAATGTTAGATAATGTTTCCCTTACTTCGTTCTTTCGTTTTTAAATCCCTAATGACCTCATTACACGATAACTGCATACCCTGCTTTATGGAAGGTAATAATTGATTTGTTTAAATGATCACGTTCTTCAACGGTATTTGTATTTTTACATTAAAAGCCAAAAGTATATAAAATATTAGAAATTTGCCATATTTCAGGGTGTTTTTAACCCCTTTCACAGGCAAAAGTCCTAAAAGAAAATAGCCCATGTACACCGTTGGACAATTTTCAGTTACTTTAAAAAATTTTGGTAATCAAGTTAGCGAACTTTGGGTGCTGGAAGCCTAAAATGTATTTAAAAAAATGGAAATGTGCCCAATTTCACAGTATTTTTATTCCCCTTCTCGGGCAAAAATCCTAGAAAAAACAGTTCTTGTACACCATCATACAGTTTTAGTTACTACATAAAATATTACGAAAATCGATCCAACCAACTGTGGATGATAAGTTTGTTTGTCTGTTGTTGAGCGCAAACCTACAGAATAGGCTATTTGTGTTATGCCTTCCACTGGTATTGAAATTATTAATTTAGCATTATAAGCCTTCAGACATATCGCTGAACTACTGAAGATATGAGAGTGACAAGTCAAAAGTCCATAAAAAAGTGGAAATGTGCTCTATTTCAGGATCTTTTTATCCTCCTTCTAGAGTAAAAATCCTAACGGAAAACAGCCGATGTACACTGTAGGATAGTTTCCAGTTACCATACCAAATATTGCGGTAATCGAACCAACCAGTTTTGGGTGATGGATGCTAACACAAACACACCTACATATACACATATTATGGATCATATTTATAATGAGATAAGTCCAATATTCTATCAATTATTTTTAAGACATGCAAAACCCTACAATATTTTATGACAACGAAACTTATTGGTAACTTATCGAAAAACATTATGATTTATTTTGAAAACTTTCCTTTGTTTGTGTTTCACTATAAAAAAAACTATTTACGGTTTGAAACAATCCCAGTCGTTGACTTTTACGACTCTCACCTACCTAGAGAACGTTGGCTCTTATTTGGCTTAAAATCTGCTGTTGTCATCTAATATCTTCCAACTTCTTTTTCCAGAAATTCGAATAGGGTGTTTACGAAGAAGAATAAACTTATCAAAGCCAATTTGTCTTAGTTCTAATGGAACAAACTTGAATAAAAATGGCAATGTTTCAAGCTGAGTAAAAAAAAAAAGTAACCCATGATGGCGCCATCTACTGAATAATCTGAAAAGTATAAACACCTGTGTTAATTAAAGATACTAAGTAGTATCACATGAATATAATGTCTAAAGGAAACGAGAATAAAAATGAATATATTTTATTTTAAAATTAACGATGTTTTTAAGTACTGTACTGTCGTTAGATGAAAAACATTTGTTTCATTTTATGATGTGATATGGTAGTTGTAACCTTAAGGAAAAGCTATTGTCCATTTTTACTAATATTTAGGTCGTTTTACACATTTTGAAAGCATTCTTCAACATAAGCACCATCTTTAAGCAATAAATCCTTTTAACTTCTTGTTCATTGTGGTAAAGTTCATGACATATTGAAAAATAATTTTGCTTACCTACTGCGCTCCACATTTTACCAGCTAAAATATCAGTTTGTTAAATAACGTGTGAAGATAGTTTTTAATCTAATAATGCTTGTAAAACGTATTTTTTCTAACATTTGACGTGGACAAAATTCAACTTAGAGCAACCATCAGATGAGGTGCAGCATACTCAATAAAAGAGAGAAATCCAATTAGTGAATACGTAGTATCATCTGTAAAGCCAATTATACAATCGCACATGTTGATGGTTTTTGTTAAATTATCTTATGCCACGTGTTCACTTTGTCACCCAATGATGATTTGAAATCTGTACAAAGTTATCTAATTCACAATGACTTTATGCTCGTTAACATGTTTCTGAAGGACTACATAATATTTTTGGGTCAACAAGGAAAATGATACTCTATTACGTGCAAAAATCCAATCAACACTTATATCCTATCCTGAAAAGGGTATCGTAAGGATCAAGTATTTCCTATGGATAGGGTATATTGCCAATTCTAATTCACCCCTTTTCAGCATGGTACTACCAGTGTAGGATTGATGAAAAAGTTGTAGACTGTTCTACTCACACGACATCTGTCATGTGGTTTCACAGACATTTCCGCCATGAGGAAGACACCATCATCCAATCTTGCAGGCCTACTGATGTAGCAGTACGTAGGTGGAACTTAATAACAGATTCAAGATAAATGCAGTATTATTACAAGTTTACTGTACTTATATTCTGTAAAGTGTATAGAATAAATTTAGTTTAAACTGTAGAAATCTAGTTATATGCGCTTTATCTATCTTACAATATATAATCTTTTCCGCATAAAAAAGTATTAATTAATAGTTGCACAGTAGTCATCTTTGAAACACTATTAATAAATCTTTACAAACAGTTTGCCAGACGAGTATCGCACAAATAAAATCCATCTTAATAAATACAAGTTACTGTTTCATAGAGCATGTCAAGATATGATTTAAAGAACTCTACACGATATAACAATTAGTTGCAAATTTTCTAACAACAGACATATGATAAAAAAACTCATTATTTTTGGTAACTTATTGTAATAAAAATCGTTATTATTCAACAAGCTTACCGGTAAACTTTGGGACTTATAACGCTAAAAATCGGTGTTCGATGCTTGGATTGGGCAAAGTACAGTCAGCCAATTATCAAGCTTTGTGCTTAACTTTTAGTAACGTTCTGGATCAGTGTTTTGTATCGTTATAGCATAGCTTATTTATTTATAAAACTTTTTATGCACATGGTTCATATATATGATAGCTTTTGAGATACATGTGTGGCTTTCCAAGGATTCAACAATGGACACAAGCGATCAAAAGTAATTTTTTATTTAGCATTATTCTATTGGTGCACATATATATGGTTTCTCGATTGTAGATGAGGATTGCATCTGCTCTGGTGAAAAAGGTCTTTGTATGAGAAATAATATAATTTACCTGATGATTATTTGGTTAAGGACTGATCAACTTCACATGGAATTTGTATCTCGACTTTAAATGAGTTTTTCGTCCTTTCTGGTGAGAACCATCTAACTGTGGACGAGTATAATATACCTGATGAGTGTTTGATTTAAGATGGATCAACTGGTTCACGTGGAATTAGTACTGTAGATGAAGATTTCATCCGCTCTGGTGAAAAAATACCCTGTCTGGGCATGAATGCAATTTAATCTGATTAATGTTTGGTTAAAGACGGATCCATTGTTCACCTTAAAATAGTTTTACAATTGGACAAGTGGTCAAGACTGGTTTATTCATGACTCTAAGTCTGTTTGAGAGGCTAAAGTATGTGATGATTTCTTTGTTGTGGATGGAAAATTTGATTCACAGGAAGAGAGGTGTTTTATTCCACCAGAGATACGTAGTTGGCAAAGTAATAGTTTTTTAACCACGAGAAAATTACAAAGTCGCTATTTAGTTAAAGAAGGATCTTGGTTAGATGGTCCTTTTTGAATTCGAAGGATCTAATTGGAACGGCGATCGTTCTTGACATATGGATGAAGTTTCTGCTGTGTCTATGTACGAGAGTGGAATATTCGGTTCATATGGAGATAATTCGCCGATAGAGCTAGACATTGGAGACACGTCTATGTCAACTGTTGTCTCAATTCCCGTCTGGGATGACTTTGTGTTCGGATCTATATCACAGTTTTTAGCATTCGATTCAGCCACATCAGCTTTCTCATCGGCATTAGGGAAAAATGTAGCAGAAAGAGTCGGATTACTCGAAACATTTTCGATTAGACACTGAGATTTCTCACCTGAAAAATTCTTTCTTGATACGAGAGAAAGTTTGGATCGGGACTTTTTCTCTTCTGCAAATTTGTGACTCTCCGGTGTCTCGGAGCCTGACCAAGCTCTCGAGCGCTTTCGTGGTGATTTCAAGATAAAGGATGGAGAAAATTCTTTCTTCGGTGTCTGGACAATATTCTCGGAGCTATCCTGTCCGGACAGGAAGTTTAAAAACCTGCGTCCAGGAAACTCGGAAGAGCATCGCACATTTCTTTGGGAAATTATGTCTGCTTCTGGAGTCAACAGGTCATTTCCAAGACTATTAGATGTACTCCTGTACATGTCTCCGGTGTTGTCTTCTTCCATAATGGTTTCCATTGGAACAAATTCTGCTTCATCAGGGTGAACACTGTTCATTAGAAGTAAATAATTAATTGAATAAATCATATACAAGTTTTTTTCCCTTTATATTATCACTAAAATAATGTTGAAACGCTGAAATCTTATTCAAAATACGTCTGGAATCTAATTTTATTTCAAGAAGACCTGAAGGTGTCAAGTGAACTTGTTGGAAAATTAGCAATTTTAAGTGTTGTTATAAAAATACGTTATTCATAGTCATTCTGTGAGGGCCCGGCATGGTCAGGTGGTTAGGCGCTCGACTCGCAATCTGGGGGGGTCGAATCTCCGTCACGCCAAACATGCTCGCCCTTTCAGCCGTGGGGCTTTTTAATGTGACGGTCAATCCCACTATTCGTTGTTAAAAGAGTATCCCAAGAGTTGGTGGTGGGTGGTGTTGACCAGCTGCCTTCCCTCTAGTCTTACACTGCTAAATTAGGGATGGCTAGCGCAGATAGCCCTCGTGTAGCTTTGCGCAAAATTCATAACAAACAAACAAAGCATTGTGTTTCATTTATTTATTTATTTTATGGGACAGCGGTAAGTCTTCGAATTTATAATGCTGAAATCAGTGGTTTCGTCCCCTTGGTGGATACAGCAGATAGCCCAATCTGGCTTTGCTCTACGAAAACACATTTACAACAAATTTGAAAACGTTTGTAGCGTATACAATGATTGTAAATTATACATTCGTTAGCAAAATCATTAAATGTTACACTTCAAGCAATTTTTTTTTCGTGTAATAAATATAACCAACCTGTACATTATTTACGTTGTACACTTTTACCTCATTCTCCAATATTTGCAATCTCATATTCATTCGCACCATTATCTAGTTTCAACATTAAAAAAAAGTCTTACTCAAAATTGGTAGCAGATCCAAGGTACGGCCGTTTTCTTAAAATAAAAGAAGACTTAGTGTGAGGCAGCTGAGGTTCCAATTCATCCCAGTACTGATCTTTCACCAGCTTAGGATGCCTTTGAAACATATCATCCACAATCAAGAGCGACATCTGGTCATAATAAAAGTTACCGTTGAAGACTTTACTCTAAAACATGAAATGATGTGTCAAATCTTCGACAAATGCAAGTATGCAAGTACAAAAGTTTTATTGTTTACACTTGGAAAAAGTCAAGTGTGAGAAGATGGAAATTATAAAACTATTTGAATTTTGTGATGAAGAAAATTATTGCTAGAGGTTTAAAGCCTAAACAAAGATTATCGTTTCTTTAACAAGGTTTTGCATAACATGCAGTGACGACATAGGGTAAAGGATTAATACCAATGTAGTACATATACGGAAGTTACATGGGGGAGATGACGGAAATATCATTACCTTGTTCAGTAACTGGGAATTATCCCCTTCACATTCAAAAATAATAGTGTTAAGTCATAAAGTTTGTTCCTGCAGAGAACACAGTAACCGTCTCCTACCCCCTACCCCCCCCCTACACACATTTTGAACACCAAACACCAAAGTTTCACCTCTATTTGCGTGTTCATGAAACCTTAGAATTCGTAATAAAAAAAAACATGGTTATATTACACAAGATTATATTCACCTTTATCACTTTACTTTCCGCTTTAGAAATCGGAAATAATTCCTTATATATCTCTGTTATTTTATCTTTAATAATGTTTTTGCTCTAACATTTATAAGATATTGATGACTTACTGTAGAATATTCTGTCTAGATAACGGTTCGGTTAGGTGATGTCCTTCCTTAAGATATTTATAGGTTTATCTTCAAGCAAATAAGTGTACATGGTAGCACTTGTTACTGGAGAGCAGTACAAACTTTTGGTTCGTTACCACAAAATTATCAAGAAAGCAGTGACAAACTTTTGTTGCTTTCTGCGGATTCGTTTTAAAAAGCAGACAAACTTCTGTTTGCTTACTACGAAGTTATTTAGAAGGTGCCTACTTCTGGTTACTTGTCACGAAATTGTCCAGAAGGCAGTAGAAACTCCTGTTTACTCATCGTGAAGTTGTCCAGAATATTGTACAAACTCCTGTTTACTTACCGTGGAGTTGTCCAGAATATTGTACAAACTCCTGTTTACTTACAGTGAAGTTGTCCAGAATATTGTACAAACTCCTGTTTACTTACCGTGGAGTTGTCCAGAATATTGTACAAACTCCTGTTTACTTACCGTGGAGTTGTCCAGAATATTGTGCAAACTCCTGTTTACTTACAGTGAAGTTGTCCAGAATATTGTACAAACTCCTGTTTACTTACAGTGAAGTTGTCCAGAATATTGTACAAACTCCTGTTTACTTATCGTGAAGTTGTCCAGAATGTTATATAAGCTCCTGTTTACTCACCGTGAAGTAGTTGATAAACTAGTACCAATTTATGGTTACTTACCGTGAAGTTGTCTAGACAGCAGTACAAACTTACGGTTACTTACAGCAAAGTTCCTGTCTAAGCACCAATTCAGCTCAAAATCGTCGTCATCATCACCGAAAGGGTTGATCAACGACTCTGCTACCTAGTGTATAAAAACTTTTTAATAGCTATACGATCGTATCACTGTTAACTTTAAATTTCGTTTAGTTGGTACAAATCAAAATTTAAAGAAATGTGTTGTTTGAAAACGTTAAATGTACAAGTCTGGGAGTACTCCAACACAAAGTTAACTAACAGAATTAGTGGGGGGGGGGAAATATTTAACGAAAATATAACTTTGTTTTACTGAACAAACCTTCATCCATCCCATGTAAAAAAAGAACTGGAGTATCGTGAAGAAAGGAAAATACAAGTCTATCTTCTGCCCAGGATAACCTTTCGTGGGGTCTAGATACTGTCTACCCATCACGCAAGCTAGGAAATACGTGTAGATAGCTAATGTCACCACCTATCGGTTAAAAGAAAAATCAAAACATGTAATAGTAGAAGTAAAGCGAATTTAATCTCTGCAGCCTAACGTAGATGATTTTTTCGGATTTAACTAAACATAACCAAAACACTGAAAATAAATCATAAGTAATAAACTGATAGCTAAATTAATTTCTATAACACGTAGCACCGATTTATTAATATGCAGACTCTCATTGGAATACTGCGTTCTTCGTTGTTCGTATTTAAAATCTTATCGTATTTTGATTGGACGAATTCTTTAGTAAAGGCCAATGACAAACGCAGTCCACTATAAATAAAACCACGGCTCAATCAAAATTACTGTGAGTTTACTGCCTACATTAAAAACGCTGATCGTCGTTTTTGTTGTTGTTGTTTACTTATTCGTTGTTTTTTAATGAAAAATAAACGTTAATTATTTAGTTATTCATACAAAAAAAACGTATTTGCGTTTTATTTTATATTTTGGATGTCATAGTAAATATTCCTGAAACAATCACATGATTTCGCTTCAAATAAATAGTAAATAATGATTATTTCTCAGTAAATGTAATATAACTCAATTGATTAGTGTAATTTCCATAAGTATGAATATGTTATACATAATCTTCGATTTGATTCGTTATACAATTGTATATATTTTAAGTTTATTTTTAACGACTAGATACTTCACATTAGAATGTCGTAAGATCGTAATGATAAAGAAAATTTTGTCTAAGATCAAAGAACAGATGGCGCCACAAACTAATACTTTGCAAGGGTTCAAACTTTGGTTTAGGGTCTGAACTTTAGAGAGTACATTTTTTTGGTACTTGTTTCCTCTGGTTTGGTACTTGTTTTTCGCCCAAAATCCAAATACTTGATTGTCATTTTTATAATTTGACATAATCTTTACCTGCTTTAAAATAATGATTTACAGCTTTCTTTCTAGAGAGGGAAGTGGCATTTGTAATCATTGTCATTAATAAATTTATATCAGCAGCTTAAAAGATCAGAAAATATACACTTCTGTTTGTAATATACAGCATGTCGTGGTCCGTATAAAATAAAAGAAACTACATGACATTGGCAATTATAACACATTGGTTTATTTTTCACATCTTATTACTTTCTATTTGATGTGATAGAAAAAAATCGACGTAATGTTACAGCAGCGTTTTTCATGCTATATTATAACAGGCTCGGCCTGGCCAGGTGGTTAAGGCGCTTGACTCGCAACCTGAGGGTCGCAGGTACCAAATACCCGTCCCAACCGAAGGAGCGTTATAATGTGACGGTCAATTCCACTATTCGTTGGTCAAAAAGTAGCTCAAAAGTTGGCGGTGGGTGGTGATAACTAGCTGCCTTCCCTCTAGTCTTTCATTGCTAAATTAGGGACAGCTAACGCAGATAGCCCTCGTGTAGCTTTGCGTGAAATTCAAAACCGAACCAATACATTATAATGTCAGTGAAAAACAAAAAATACCTTTACATAGAAACTCCGGCCTTTATCCTAGCTTAAAATATTGATTCTTCAAACATGAAAGCCAACCATGATCTTTGTGAAACTACTAACCTGAGTATACACTAAAGGAACGCTAATCCAGTCATAACTGTAAAGCATTCCGCAGTTTCCACGATATTCGTGTAGCTCCTAAAAACACATAAACGGGGAGTGGAGTGCTTTAACAAGATTAAACTCTGAAACGAAGACAAGTTAAGTTGTTTCTATTAGTTCAACACAAACATTTTAGATATTTAAAAAAAACTATTTTTAAAAATCACAAAAAATATTGAAATTTTGAAGTAAACTGAATAACTGATAAACAATTTTCATTTTCTGTTGTTCTAACTTTAAAGAAATATACGAAGTATCGAGTTGGGATTGGAAAATTTATAATTTTTTTTGCAGAAACGTAATAAAACTTTAGAATTGAGAATATTAAGATAAACTTCTATTTAAAATCGTGAAATTGTGAATATTACCACACGTAAATGTCGTAAACTAGCTCCCAAGAAAAATACATTAGATTGTCTCAAACTTGCCATGTACAATTTACTGGTACAAATTTATTCGATTATTTTGTACAAACTAATGCTTATCCGTGGTTCGTTTCAAAAGTTTTTATTTAAAAAGTTTCCAAATTTTCGAGACTCCTTCAACTTGTAACATCAACAGTTTATAGTCTATGCAACTACGTACATCAATATTTTAAACGCTAACAATGTTTTAAATGCTAACAATACAGCTAAGTTCATAATATTCAGTTTTGATATAAATGCCAACAATGAAGCTACATACATCAATATTCAGTTTTAATCTAAATGCTAAGAATGCAGCCACGTACATCGATATTAATCTAAATGCTAACAATGATCTAAATTCTAACAATGCAGCTACGTTCATAATATTCAGTTTTGATCTTAATGCTGACAACATTTCAAAGATATTCAAAATAAACCGTTTATCAAAATACGTTTAATATATCAACTAAAACGTGTCTCAGAGACCAATAAGAGGGTTGGATAAGTTATTAAAGATACGATTCACTAACTAGAAATTTTTTTAGTCTCAATAATATCCTGAATTTGATTTGAAAATAGTCTCATGTGGAAAAAACATCCTCCATGCATGCGTCAATTTATTTATATGTGCAAGCTTTTTAATCCTTTACACAGGCCCAACTCTTTAAAAAGCTTAACCATACATCCAGTAAGGCTTTCAAGATGATGTCATCTTTAATTCTTCCTTCTTTCCTTGCCCTAACTGCCAGAGCTGTGAACCACTGGGCAGGGACCCACCATTTGCCATGGGCCATAGGAATTTCATCATAAACTCTCCTCTCCTCCTTGGTCATGATCCCTGCGTATAAAACATTGACATAAATTGTTATTATCTAACGTATTTAGCAATAGTTCTTTTTAATAAGCTGGCTTTCAAATACACAGGAAATATACGTTCAAAATATTTGATAAAATGAAATAAAAAGTAACTGGTCGAGTTAGATTAAATATCAGTGGTTCAAATAAAAAACTCTTCGTAAATACAGATAAGTCTCAATGTACAAGCGAGACAAATGGGCGCCCCCTTAGTGATAAATTCTTTGTACTTGAACCCTCAGGTAGTGGATCAATAAACCGATACGAAAATGTTTTGTAAACCTCATAGATATTTATATATGCATCAAAAAAACCTTTCAGAATATTGTTGGCCCTGTGGCAGAGCTCTAGATTTCGAAGCTGGCAGACCGTGTTCGATTGCATGCGAGACTATAAAATACTACCCATATTTTAGGCTATTGGTGTGTTATAAAAGTGAAAGTCATTCCCTTAGTGTCGATGTTGGCTGGTTGGGTGCTGATGACTGGTTGCTTTCTCTCTGGTCAGTTATTCAATATTAAGGATGGCGTCAGAAAGTCGTAGTAGCTTTGCCATAGATGCAAAATACAAATCTTTCAGTAGCTAGGTATATTTGTTCACTAATTTCTGTGTCCGGTTCTAGATTTATTGTATTTAAATGTTAGCTCTTTAATCCTGTTTTAATCGTCCCCAGTGTAAAGAACTAAATATTATAAGATGGGTAAGTTGCATACAACAGCATTTTTACGTTTTTTTATTGAATTTGTTCAATACATTTAACGTAATATAAGTACTAATAATATGTTGACAAACAACAATGTATAACCATAATGAAGTGATTTACTTTGGGGGGAACAGACTACATACTTTGACAGAACATCTACGTATTCCCTCCGAGTAGTCGTAGGTATCTTCTGCTGCTTATATCGGAAAGCCTGCAAAAATGGATGGATAATTGTTTAAATTAATTTCCTCATGGGGGGGGGGGCATCCGAGAAAATACATGACAGATACCACGTGAGCACAACAGTCCGCAACCTTTATCCTGAATTAACAGTATCATTTTTAAAATGGGTGAATTAGAAATGGCAGAATATCCATAGGGAACACCCTGGCTATAATGAATACTCTTTCCTGAATACATGTCTTGTCTGTATGTTTGCATATAACAGGATATCATTTTCCTTGTTAATCCACATATCATACAATCCATCTTCAGAAAGATGTTTATGAACATGATATTTTGCTTATCTAAGCTCGTAAACAGCAAATGTAAGAGTTCAAAGGTCATATTCAGACAGTTTTGGAAAGCCTAAATGTGCATCATAAGCTTCTATTTTTTTCAACAATGACCTCATGCAAGTAAGTCCTCGGAACTCTACAATACGCTGCAGTTTGTTAGGAAGTTTCGTCATTTAAAGTATGTATTTTTATACAGTAGAGTCATCATCTGCATTTTACACAAAATCAGGACAACGATAATTTGAAGGGGCACTAATGATTTGGACGTAATCACAATTGGAAGTTTCGTCATTTAAAGCATGTATTTTTCTACAGTAGAGTCGTCATTTGCATTTTATACAAAATCAGGACAACGATTATTTGAAGGGGCACTAACGATTTGGACGTAATCACAATTGGAAGTTTCGTCATTTAAAGCATGTATTTTTCTACAGTAGAGTCATCATCTGCATTTTACACAAAATCAGGACAACGATAATTTGAAGGGGCACTAACGGTTTGGACGTAATCACAATTGGCAGTTTCGTCATTTAAAGCAAGTATTTTTTTACAGTAGAGTCATCATCTGTATTTTACACAACATCAGGACAACGATAATTTGAAGGGGCACTAATGATTTGGACGTAATCACAATTGGAAGTTTCATCATTTAAAGTATGCATTTTTCCACAGTAGAGTCATCATCTGTATTTTACACAAAATCAGGACAACGATAATTTGAAGGGGCACTAACGATTTGGACGTAATCACAATTTAAAGAAACCTATTTGTTAGTGAAAATTATATCTAGTAACCAATATTATTTTTAATAGCCATTGACCACCCAGCGCATTATCGTAACCATTCTTTATATGTTGGATTATTCTGATATATGTTGCTCACGTCGTTGAAGGAGAAAACATGGAATCTGTATTTTAAATCCAAGCCATGCACATGTTCGAGCACATCCTTGAAACAAAGGTGTACAGTAGCAATATCAAGTAGTTGCATTCAACTCTGGATATCTACAACATCCTTTTCAAAGAGATGATAAATTATTGAAGCATGGTACACAACATCAGAATCATGTAGTTGCATTCAATTTTGGTGGTCTACTACATTATTTTCAAATATATGACGAATTACTGATGCATCATTAATTCTTTCATCACCAAGATATGGTTTCATAACGGACAATATATGTATCCACTTGTGGAAATGATAATCATCGGCTTTACAAAGGGTCGTTATTTACGTTTGCTTTAACTCCTTTAATTAAAATGCATGTTAACAGATTTTTTTGTATGTACACAGCGTGGTCACAAGTAAGTAGACACCACCTTTTCATAAAAAATGAAATTTTTCAGTCATATTCACATGAATTGATATATATATAATTCAATTAATATCTAGTAGATCTTCCTTTCGCTTCGTGGAGTTCGTTAATCCTTTGAGGCATCGTGAGA
>NW_013665986.1:646393-655739 GCF_000517525.1 Limulus polyphemus
TGGTGACATGGTTAATCTCAAATAAAATTTAGATTTCTGTAAAGTGACGAATTTTTACCATCAATATATAGAACGTTCGTATTCGAGAGAGTCAGTCCGCATTCGAAATGTAAAAACGTTGTACCAAAAAATATTGTTACGACAGCGGAAGTCACGCGACGCTGGGAGCATGCGCGCTGGAGTTTCTAGAAGGATCGTGACTTATCGGGCAACCTCATGAATGTTCCAACGTTTGCTAGACGCCCTCTTTTTTTAGTATATAAGCCGGAGATAGATCGAAGAGATAAATAGAAGAGATATAGATAGATTGAAGATAGAGATAATTAAGTCAAGCGAACAGTAGGCACCGTAAGTAAAGTGTGTGAATTACTGTGATTTATAGCGTGTGTTATAAAAGTAGTTAAGTTTAAAGTGACTGTGGAAATTCTGTATATTACAAAGTTGTATCGAGAAAGAATAAACTAGTTTTAATTAAGAAAGGACTTATATCGCTGAAGTTCCTCGGAAATAATTTTATACCGGTAATTAACAAACGACCAGATACGTAACAATATCTTAATTCCCAAGCAAATTCGATGAAAGTAAGCTTGCATTATTTCACTATCTTTAATTTAGAAACGAAATAAACAATACAGTTTAAAACAATTTCTTCAACTTACGTGATATATGTGTGCTATAGTGTTTAATAATCAATATAAAACATATTTGAAAAATAATCATTATTAAAACACAATGAACGAACCCGCTTCTTCTAAATGATCCAATGTCGGAAATCTCTTTTTGATGGAGGTACTTATAGCTTGGAAAATGAGAACAGACAGAAGATTCAGATAACGAGCTAGGGTACGGCGAATGACGCGACCTCTCTCATCGTTACCGTGAACGTAAGCAGATATGAGCATACAAATCCTGCATAAATAAAAAAGGGATATCATTAAAACCGTAACAAAATCTAGACATAAGTCCTAAAATAAATACAGTCTTTAAATACAAAATGGCTGCCAAACTTTGATTGAAGAAACTTACTTGTCTGGCCAAGGAATAGACATATACTGCTGCCACCATCGACCAACCACTATTGAGACATAAAATCCAAGGACAAAAGAAACTGGTATGAGGTCAGTGAAAGTTTCACAATACACAGAAATCTTCTCAAATGTCCTGAAAACAAGAAAGTTATAAAAAAAGACCTTTACTACAATAAAAACAACACCGAAAGGTGATGTTCTTAACACCAAACTGTATGAAAATTAAATACTTTACTTAAGAATAAGAGTAAATGATGCTTTTTCTCTTTTTTATTGAAATATCATTCCGACTTTTTATTTTTAATATTCAGGAAATTTTATCTTCTATTAATCAAGAGATTCACGTATAGCTAAAAGCATAATATTAGTTTTTTAAATAGCCTGTACATATCAAACTATATATTTAAACCAGATATGACAAAATAACTGAGTGAATGTCATGACAATTCTTAATACATTTATTATTTTATATTAAGACTGCTGGAAGTACGTTGGGAATGGTCCTGGAGAGCTTTGTAAGAAAATCCGAATTTGCTTGTTTTACAAAATTAGTAATGGTCTGTGTTATGGAACACTACAGAAGCAGAGGGAGTCTTCTAATTCTTAAGTTAGTGGATACAATCAAACACAAAAATATATATTTTGTAAGAACATATCTAAGTTAAAAAAAAATAAACATAACTTGAAGAAGAAAATTAATGTGATATTTTAACATATTTCTCGGTGAAAAAAAAATGCTTAAATTTAATAACAATTTAAGTAATTATGCATTACATTGATTGTTCGCTGTTTGTAATCGCACGCACGTATGCGAGGGGGGGATTTGACCGATCCCCATATTTTGGTGATGTAAAAAAATGCTTATATAGTTATAGTGCAGCTGCTTTTGGTATTTAACGTTTTCTACATAGTCTACATTCTTTTGATGAAGCATTAGCATATGCCCTCCAGATCTCCGTAGCATTAACATGCTGATTGTGCTTCGCACAATATGTGTTGGCTTTTAATCTCACAAATTAGAACCCCCCTCCCCCACACTCTTCAAACATTCTGCGTATGGCCCTGAATTTTACGTAAACAATTTAAAAAAAGGTTATTTGGTCAGTTTAAAATAATCTTAAGATTGAAACGAATCGAATTATGATGCAATCGATCATAACCAGTTTTGTTTACGTAATTTTATTCCCGAAGTCTCGTATCAATGGTATTACAGTTACCAAATATTTCTGTACACAATATCTGATTTTTAATCTGACGATAGTTATTTAATTCATTTCACACGTTTTTTTCAAGCACACAAAACGACAAGCAGAATTTTAAAGTACGTTTTGAGGTAATTGGCTAATGTCTTGTAAACAAAAATCCGTTTGTAGGTTATTGAATTCTAATACAGCCTCTCTCTCTCTCTCTGAGGCCCGGCATGGCCAGGTGGTTAGGGCGCTCAACTCGCAATCTGCGGGTTCGAATCCCTGTCACACCTAACATGCTCGCCCTTTTAGCTTTGGGGTCGTTATAATGTGACAGTCAATCTCACTATTCGTTGGTAAAAGAGTAGACCAAGAGTTGGCGGTGGGTGGTGATGACTAGCTGCCTTCCCTCTAGTCTTACACTGCTAAATTAGGGACGGCTAGCGCAGATAGCCCTCGTGTAGCTTTGTGCGAAATTCAAAACAAACAAACAAACTCTCTCTATATATTAAATTGCATAGAGGCTTTGGCATAAACAGCTTTAAAATACACTTAGTTCTTAGATTTTCTTGTTGTTATTGAAAACAATACAACAATATATCAAAATTTAGATTCCATGCTGAGATATAGGATAGTTCATCAAGTAAATGTAATATATTTGGTAACAGCGGAAAGACCGGTAAGTAAATAATATGGTGTACTGGGCTGTTGAATGATGTTTAAAAACTGGTTTCATTTCAACATTAATTCACACTACTTTCAAATCACACGTGTCTCAAAATTAATCTAAAAATAGAGTTCTCGTTTAACATCCTTTCGACTTTAACAAATATTTACTAGAATAATTATCCATCTGTAAATACTCCTTAAACAAACGACATAGATCAACACTTAAAAATTGTGTAGAAGCATATTCCGTTTGGCTTGTTTGTTTTAACGTAAAACTACACACTAAACTGGCCGTAAAGACTCTGGCCTCCACATGGATTCGATCGTCGGATTTTAGCGTAAACTAACCACTTACACCTAGGGATAGACTATCTCAGGTAGAGCATCAGGTAAGGTAGACATCTTCTCTGTTTCTTTAAAATGCGGAAAGACTTTTCGATAACAGCTCTCAAAAACTTAAGACAGAATTTATATTTCAGATTCATGCATTAGTTGATAGAGAGTAAAGCGTGTGTGTGAATATGTTCACAGACAATTTTTAGAATTCATCTTGTTTTTAAGAATACAACTACAGTTTTGTCTATTTTACTGTTCACAGAACGATTTATTTCCTCACTGTTATGTTATGTTATTTTTTTATTTTTTGTAATATGAATCATATACTTGATCAAATTATGTGAACACATGTATGATAGATATTCTGTATAAATTTATGTGTTTACTTTCTTACCTTGTTATTTGGTTATTTAATTAATCGTTCTGCGCATGTAACAAAAGTAAATTACTTTATTCAATATAGACAGTTGATAATTATCTGGTTGATTTATATATTGTTTGTTTGTTTGTTGAATTTCACGCAAAGCTACTCGAGAGTTACCTGCGCTAGTCGTCCCTAAATTTAAAGAAAGAAGGCAGTTAGTCAACATTAACCACCGCCAACGAATAGCGGAATATATCGAAACATTATAACGTTCCAATGGATCAGAGGGTGAAAATTTTCGGCAACGGGTTTCGATCACGCAATTCGCTGTTTGCGATTGGATTGTCCTAACCATCAGTCCATACCAGGCTTGATTTAACTATACTTGTTCTATTATCTGTTAAGGGCACTGAATTACAAACTTAAAACACAATGGAATAACTTCTGACTGACTAAATACCTATTTAAGTCTACTCGTGACTTCTGTTACAGAAAAAAAAAGTATATATCCAAAACATTAGAGAGACAGATATTCCTAGCAGATAAACAAAGAGGAACAATAAGGAAAGTGACGGAGGATAGCCGAAATAAAGAAAAAACTGGCCAAACCTGAAAAACGAGGTCAACGACTTAAAATGAAGATGATTAAGATTGAAATATTAAGGTAAACAAAGAACTACAGAGGAAATAAGACAAAGTTTCAAGAAATAAATATAGACTTAAAGAGATAGGTAAGAGTGAAAATCTTGATAAAACATGATGCTTGATGAACATGACATCAGGGAAAGAGCTCAACCACCGAATACAGAACTGTCACTTTGACCGGAAATGACTTAAAGTGGTCGGTCAGTCAACCATTATAAGTTAGTACTCTTGAACTCTATTGCCCTTATCTGATATAAAATAATTATAACAAAAGTTTATAACAAATCGAAACAAAATATGCTAGTAAAACATAAAATATATAGTACTATTTATAATTATTATTGGCCCGGCATGGCCAGGTGGTTAGGGCGCTCGACTTGCAATCTGCGGGTTCGAATCCTCACCCCACCTTTTCAGCCGTCAGGGCGTTATTAAGTTTCAATCAATCCCACTATTCATTGGTGAAAGAGTAGCCCAAGAGTTGGCGGTGGGTGGTGATGACTAGCTGTCTTCCCTCTAGTCTTACACTGCTAAATTAGGGACGGCTAGCGCAGATGACCCTCGAGTAGCTTTGCGCGAAATTCAAAAACAAACAAACAATAATTATTATTATTTTGAGACAGGTAACCAGATTCTAATCTGTGTGATTTAAGGGTATAAAATATAATGCGCATAAAGTTTTATGTCTATAATTAATTAACAATACCTTAAAGTATATTCAAGAATTATAAAATAATAATTTCGTTTGTATATCCACATTATATATATAAATCAGTCTAATGAAGAAAGGAGCCTTGCAGAAGTTTCGTTCAAATTTTTGTATTTAATTTACCAGAATCAAGACTGTCGTGCAATCACAAATACAAAAAAATGTTACTTTAGACAATATGACAAAAAGATAAAATGTATTGTAATATGTATCTATTTATCGCTTCACTCTTAATATTAATCTAAAGAGTTTATGATCAAAAAACATGATTAAGATATGACTAATTAAGATATAACTTGAGTGATAAACTTTACGATGTAATTCTAGATTATTATGTTTAGACTGCTACGTACATACCACTATGAGAACCTTCATAGTACAGTTTATTACAAGGTTGATACTACTGTGAGAACCTTCATAGCAGTTTATCACAACAAGGTTGATACCAGTGTAAAAACCTTTATTGTACGGTTTAACACAATTAGATTGATACTACTGTGAGAGCATTTATAGTACAGTATATCATAACCAGTTTCATATTGCTGTGTGAATATTTATAGTACAGTATATCATAAATGTTCACAGAGCAGTATGAAACTAGTTAGCAGTATGAAACTAGTTATAATATACTGTACTATAAATGTTCACAGAGCAGTATGAAACTTGTTATGATATACTGTACTATCTGTGAACATTCATAGTACAGTTTAGCAAAACTAGACTAATACTGCTGTAAGAGAATGTATGGCGCAAATCAGTAAATCTGTATTTATAATGCATAAGAACCTTTATAATTTTTTGTGTGTTTGTTTGAAAAAAAAATTCAGTTAGTCTGGCTAATATCTTTGTTGGTAATGTGATTTTCTAAACATAGATACCCAAGGGTACATCAAGGAGACTCCTTTAAATCTCAGAACAATCTTTTATTTTTATTTTTGTTCTTGAACTTAAAAACCTGCACCTGCGTGTGTTTCAAGCACTAAGTTTAACATCTTCCGAGTTCGGTTCAAAATAGCAGTTGTGATACTAAGGGATAAAGCAAGTCTAGTTTGATGTAAAAAATTAAACTAAGAGAGTAATGAATAGACCTAAATTCTGCATCAGTCCAAGTAATCGTAAATCAAAAAATAAATATACATATATATTGAACAATCATAGATCGCCATTCGCCTATGGAACATCTTTCCTAATATTCTTGTTTGTTTGTTTACAAAAGCTACACAAGAGCTATCTGCGTAGAGGGATCCGTAAATTTGTATTGGTAGACTAAAGCGAAGGCAGCTGATCGACAGCGCCCACCGCCAACTCTTGTAGCTCATCCACGGCCCCAAAGTGCGAAGTGCGTTTCTGCAGCAACAAATTATGAATCATGAGCCCTCAGATTCATAGCCATGCATGCTAACCAATTGGACACACTAAACCCACACAAGTAAATGCCACAAAGATAATTGTTTCTGATCAGTTTATGCTGAGCGTAAGGTTTTATTGGTCCAAAGTGATGAGCAGTGTTTTGATAATGGTTTAATTAGTACAATCCTGTTCTCTGATAAAATAGGGTTAATGAATATTCATTAGCACAGTTATAAGTCCTCAATTTCAAAGATAAGAGGTACATTTGTAATAACACCGAACGTGGGAAGACTCCGTTAGGTAATCAAATAAAGTTTTTGATGAACGACCACAGAACATGAATCATTTACATTAAGAAAATTGGGTTGGGTTGCCAAATAATAATAATTGACTGGCCGAAGTCCTTATTGTATTTTTGTTTTAAGTTGAGGAGTTTGAGCTTTATATCTATTAGCATTTCTTGTCGCAGGAAAAAAAAACAAAAAACTTTATTTTCTAAAGTCGTACGTTTAAAATGAACTTTCATTGTGTTAGTCACACTTTATACGAATATTTTATAGCCGGCATGTCTGAAGAATCAGAGAACTTAAGTCATGCTCCCTGTTTAGCATATAAACTTTTAATTCTGAAATACAAAGTTCCACCAGTAGCTGACGTATTTTCATAATTTGTTACATTCAAAGCTATTAAGTTGTTTAATTAAAATGTATTGGTCAACCATATTCATAAATGAACGAAAGACTGACTGACACCGGGTCTTTATGAGTTTAAAGCACCCAGTGCCACCCTTGTGTCCTTCTAGAATCTAGATCACCAACTAAATTCAATTTCGTACTGTTTCTTTAAGGATCGTTTCTCCTTTTAAGTTATAAATGTTTATTTACAAAAGTTAATATTTGTATTACTTAATGGATTGTCATATATTTATACTGCAACACCTGGTTAGTAGTTTACTCGTTAAAATAGTTGTTACCTTCTTCATGATCCTTATGATAATTATACTGTTACGTCTGTGTTCGTTTGTTAATTTCCCGTAAAAATTCTTTCCGAAGACCTTCAGCGATACAAGTCATTTCTTAAATAAAACTAGTTTATTCTTCCTCAATACAACTTTGCAATACACAGAATTTCCACAGTCCCTTTAACTTAAACACACGCTATAATTCACAATGATTTACACACTTTACTTACGGCTTGACTCGATGATCTCCCTATCTCTCTGTCTGCTATCCAATTAATTATCTCGCTTTATTTGCTGCGCTTATATACAAGAATAGAGGGCGTCTAGAATGCACTCGCCTCTTCATAAACCTTCTAGACACTTATCACGTGTTACCAGCGACACGTGACCTCCGCTGTCGTAACAATACTTTTATTTAAATTCAGTATGCTATTTAACAGAAATTTATATGTACACAAATGCCTATTACTCATTTTACTATAAGTGTTATTTGATTCGAGATTTTTACCTTTACTCTTGCATTTGATTTAATATATATATATATACTATAAAGTAATATTTACAAATAATTATTGCAAACTCACACATATTTAAAATGGATTATGTTTTAAAGCCACCACGATTTCTTTTGGCCACAATCAGCAACCTCAAACTGCTAATTTCAAAATGTTAGATAGATAGTTTGAAATAGTTTTGTTGAAAGAAACAAACTACTATTTTACAAGGTGGCGCAAAGTAGTTGCATTTTTGTTCATTAAAGTGAATGTTCGAAGTATGTAATGATTTGAAGTTAATGTCCAGCGATTCAAACGTTTACTTTAATAAAGTAATCACTTTTTTATTGTTATTCAAAATTCCCATGGGCGCGACTTTTGCACCACCCCGTAGAAGTTGCATTCAGGTAATCAGTTTACTCATTAACATATACAATACTTAATATAATAGTCATTCATATATGTTTATATATTACAAAAGGGGAAAAATATTCTAAATGCAGAAATGCATAATACTTTGATATATTATAAACCGTCGACACTCTTAAATTCAATTTTTTAAAGACTTAAAAAACACCACATATATTTTAACATAATCAGAAATTTCAGGGTATTTATTAAATTACATGCCATTTTCTCCTTAATTATTTTAAACTGCGGAATATGTTTGTTTGTTTTTACATCTCACACATATAACTGTATATGATGGGTTTTTTTTCACATCTCTCACATATAACTGTATATGATGTTTTTACTTAAGAAAAATAAACACATACTTTAATATGAGGTATGAATACTAATAATCATACAACTGGCATGCTCTTCCTGGCCCCCCAGTGGCACAGCGGTATGTCTGCGGACTTATAACGCTAGAAACCGGGTTTCGATACCCGTGGTGGGCAGAGCACAGATAGCCCCTTGTGTAGCTTTGTGCATAACTACAAACAATTAATGTTCTTCCTGAAATAGTTGAACATAATTCAAATGATGTGCAACACGATTAAAACATATGCCAGTTGTTACATATCGTTGCATTACAACACGGAAACGATTAGTTTCAGTCACATTTCTTCGCTTTAACCATAGTGGGGGAGGTAATGTATCATGCTCTAACGTCACGTTTTTCGGCCACACTTCTGTATATTGTTTTCCATATGCTTTCTAGTAATTTAAGATGATAATCACTGTTATTTTTTTTTTATCAAACTGCTGTACAAGGTTTTAAATTCATGTTTTGTTACTGGTTGTTCTAAAATAGATACAATACCTTGTTCACTATTAGTTACACTTCCATTGCTACTAATCATCCCAACAGGATTAACGATCTATTTTAAATAAATGTAACCTCATAATTTTCCATCTATTTCTTTTTGCTTGTCTACAATACCTGTCTCTGTTATCACTTAATCTATCAACCTTAAAACATAACGGAACGGATTTTCTGTATTATCTGGTAAATACGAAATGAAGAACAGAGGTTCTTTAAGAAAAGTTTTAAGAGAATAGTTTTATTTTTTTATTGACACTGTGCCACAATTTTAAAAGCAGGGCTATAAATGTCCTAAGCTTTGCTCGTGATTCCATATGATCCACTAAGCGAATT
>NW_013665987.1:0-3161 GCF_000517525.1 Limulus polyphemus
TCCTTAAAATGAATTATTTTACTGGGGTTAACATTTATTTTATTGTTAATTTGCATTATAATAAAACAAGCACCATTATAACGTAATTAAATTTAGAGAAGTTAAACTAAGTTAAGGGATTTTTTTACGTAAAATGAAATATTATACAGTTGGGAAACTTGAAGACAGTATGCAGATAAATTCTTCAACTGAGAAAGTAACAAGTTAAAAACAAAATAAAATGATGTTACAAATTAATAGGTTAATTGATAACTAATAAAAAGTTATAAAATACGGCTTTTTTCTCTTTTGTGACTGTGTATGACTATGGAATCTACAGCGGTGTAAAAATAGATTTTGGACATACCTCACGGCCAAGTAAACGTCACCTTTGTTATCCACTGTAACGAATATATTGTCCTTGGTTGTTTCAACGAGTTCACTATCTTTCTCGTTTCGAAAGAATAGCGTGGGTGTCCATATAGCATCTCTCAGTGAAGTCTCGCCAGTTATGTTTAACGCTAAAGTGTTGTTAAACTCCAATCTTGAGTCTTTCCACCAATGGCGAAGGGTCAGATGTGTTTCAAAAGTCTAAACAAGATTGCAGTACTGTGGTTAATAAAAAAAGTACTACTTTTACATCGATTTTATAATTAGCCGTACAAATGCAATCATATGAATAAATTAGATCAATGTTTGGTAAAGCGAAAACTCATTATAAAGTTATCAGAAATAAGTTCTCCAAGAAGCATTCTCATTTCCATGTGACAACTTTCCCTTAAGTTAGTTCTTCAAATATGTCTGTTTTTTTATCAAAAAATTAAATTTGAATTTGAATTTTCAACATAAAACGTACCTACAACACACTTGGGTTAAAGAGCCAGGTCAAAGTTAATGACCAAAAGGGAGTTAGGCAGCCAACAGTATCCGCCGCCACAAAGAGGTTGGCTAACTCTTTGAACTAAGATTGACTGTCACTTCTATAACGCGCTCACAGCAGACGCTGCGAAGCGTGTTCAGTGCCAACACTTCTTCATCTCAGCCCGCTAACCACTACATCATACCTTAACCGTTTCTATCGAATTAACAAGATATGGTATACAATTGGTTGAAATAACCCACCTTCAAAATAACTACTAAACCATTAAATCCTTTTTTCGACCTATAGAATATGTTCAGAGAAAACAATACTACTTACTTTTACTAAAAAGAAAAAACTGCTGATCTTTGTGGAATCTTTTATAATTTCTAAGTACAATGTCTGATGTTCATACTTGTTAATTTAAGTCCTTTTAGGCTGTTTTCACGATTTTAATAATTAATTTCTAGCATTATAATCGCTACTATAATTTTTTTCCTTTTATGTAATTAGATATAACTTAGTGTAGTAGTTGTATGAGGAAGTTTCCATTATTGTACTATAGAATGACCCCTGTTGGCTTTAACATGATTACAAATCGACTGATGCCTACTTGTACAAAATACTTATATACAGATTTTGTTTGTTTGTTTGTAATTAAGCACAAAGCTACACAATGGGCTATCTGTGCTCTGCCCACCACGGGTATCGAAACCCGGATTCTAGCGTTGTAAGTCCGCAGACATGCCGCTGTGCCACTGGGGGGCATACAGATTTTGAGTACAAAGTAATCGCATTTCGAGGCTATAATTGACTTGTACGCTGATGATAGTTCCATTTCATATTGTTAAGTGTAAAGGGGAACTGATGAGTAAAGGCAGTGGTACACACTATAAAAGGTGTATCCTTAAATTATTTTCTATCTAGAATCTGGGTTATTATAGTACTATAATTATTTAACAAAACCAGACTATGTTATGTTAAAATTAAGAACAAACTACTTGCTGAACTTTCTTGTTTGAGTTCTTTGTATCAATCTTATTAAATTAGCACATTAATCGATTCAAGAGCAGGTCATGCATTCGATGAACATTACTTGTTTGTTTCTTCGTTTGCGATACTAGCGCAAATGGGTTATATACGTTAGGCATCCCTAATTTTGAACTGATAAAGTAGAAAGAAGACACTAATTCAATAGCACCCACTTCTAACTATTTAGTCCAGTAGTAAAGTTTTCTAGTTAATCTTATAAAGCATCCACGGTCCCAAAATGCAGAACACGATTTTACGGCAACGGGACACGAAATACTGAGCTTTGTATTTACAGTACGAAATGCTGTCCATTATAACAAAACGGCTCAATTCGATAAACACTTTTATTTTAAAAATATTTTTCTTGTTTTAAGTGTGTCGTCGTCCATATTATTATAGACATAACACTGTGCCACTGGGGGGCCTCGGTGATAATAAAACTATCTGTATTTTAAAATGTTACTATTCATTACTTGAAAATGTTTTTTGGTGTACAAAACTTAAAGATAGCTTTTATATGCGTAAACATCTGTTAGCTGAGTTCTTGCACAGATCTTAAAATATTACGTTGAAACATCGGCACATGTAGATACGTAGATCTTGAAAGTCGAGTTGTTCAAAACTTGAAAAATAGCGTTAATAACTGGACCAATTGTTGGTTGAGATGTTGCAAAGGAAATATCTGCTGAAGCTTTTCGCCAGACACTAATCATAGCAGAACCGTCTAGAAAATGATCTATAGGAAATAGTACAGCTTATAAAATGAGTCAGATCAACGTAGGCCGGTAAGGCAATCACTGACTGGCAAGTCCTTAAGCCAACCAGGAAATGTCACAGACCTACTGAAGGATGTATAGATTGTATAGGAATCAGCGATTGGCCAGCATTTACTAGTGAACCCGACTAGTGCTTTCAACTACACGGATAGCAGGTTTAAACTAAGTTCGCTAAATGCCAGACTACGTGATCTGGCATATTACCGACTTCTATATGCATAGAGAACATTTTAGGCTATAAAATCTCTACACTCGAACAAAAGTATTCTTTTCACAAAACCTGACAAAGGTTCTGGTACCGTCATATTGAATAAAACTGACTACTTTGAAAAAAACAAATGTGACATCTTAAATGATAAAACAAAATTCCAAAGGCTAGACGCTGTTTCGCAACATGATAACTCGGGAAAAAAATGAAAACAAGTTACAAAAACGCTTATTAGAACTGGTTAAGAAAGGTTCCTTACCACGTGGTATTTATGACCGGATTAGGCCCGCAGGCTCGCAACGTCCCC
>NW_013665987.1:4161-5127 GCF_000517525.1 Limulus polyphemus
AAATGATAAAACAAAATTCCAAAGGCTAGACGCTGTTTCGCAACATGATAACTCGGGAAAAAAATGAAAACAAGTTACAAAAACGCTTATTAGAACTGGTTAAGAAAGGTTCCTTACCACGTGGTATTTATGACCGGATTAGGCCCGCAGGCTCGCAACGTCCCCGCATGTATGGCCTTCCTAAAACGCACAAAAAGGATATACCACTACGCCAGATTTGGTCTATGATTGGCTCTGCACAACACGAATTTGCGAAGTGGCTTTCGGAAATTTTAGAATGGCGGTTAATGTACTTTTCAGAAAACTGTTTTCCATACTCCTTTTCTTGTGCTACAACCATACAGAACCTTAGCCTTGATCCTAAACAATCCTTTTTGTGCTCCTTCGACATCAGCAGCCAGTTTACTAATGTATCCCTGGAAGAAACCATCAACATTTGTGCAAATACTTTGTGTGGTGGAGAAGTTCAGTGCCCTCCAATACCCAAGGACCTGTTTATTGAACTGATGAATACACGTTCGGTGGAATTCAGCTTTAATGATATCATGTATCAACAGATTGACGGAGTCGCCATGGGTTCTCCTCTTGAACCTGCCTTAGACAATATTTTCGTTGGTTTCCATGAAAAATAACTATTTAACAAAGTTACTAGACCTGCTGTTTACTTCCGCTATGTAGACGACACATTTGCCATTTTTAAAACTGGACAGTAATGTGAGTGTTTCTTACAAGACCTGAGCTCGTTGCACTCGGCTCTCAAATTTACTTTCGAAAAGGAACAACATAACTCTTTACCGTTCCTAGACGTCTTAGTTGAAAAAGATGACTTTCGTTTTCTCACCAGTATATACAGAAAACCTACCTTTACACGACAATACACGTGATGGGATTCTCTCAGTCCTAAAAGTTGCAAAACGAAACTTATTGCTACTTTAGTCCATCGGGCTCTAATTATCTGTTCAAAAT
>NW_013665987.1:5677-15573 GCF_000517525.1 Limulus polyphemus
AACTACACGGATAGCAGATTTGAAATTATTGCAAATGGTCTGTCAACCTTTCATCTCTATATTTTGGAAGACACCTTTATCAAAAAACATAAACCTTCCATTGCCGCCAAAAAGAATTCATATACAATCTACACATCCTTCAGTAGGTCTGTAACATTTCCTGATTGGCTTAAGGACTTGCCAATCGGTGATTGCCTTACCGACCTACGTTGATCTGACTCATTTTATGAGCTGTACTATTTCCTAGAGATCATTTTCCAGACGGTTCTGCTATGGTTAGTGTCTGGTGAAAAGCTTCAGCAGATATTTCCTTTGCAACATCTCAACCAACAATTGGTCCAGTTATCAACGCTATTTTCAAGTTTTGAACAACTCGACTTTCAAGATCTACGTGTCTACATGTGCCGATGTTTCCGTTTATCAACGTAATATTTTAAGATCTGTGCAAGAACTCAGCTAACAGATGTTTCCGCATAGAAAAGCTATATTCATTACTCCTAATTCTTAACATTTTTCTATCAACAACTACTGATATTTTTCTCATATTTGAATAATTATTACTACACTCCTGTAGGAAGTAAATGCATAGGGTTTAGTACATTATGGTAAAATGAATTTGAATATACAAATCAGCAAGTCACATAACAACCACAGCCAATTTAAAGTCATTATAGAACGAAATGTATTAGAAATACATTTTGACGTTGTTTGATATTTCGTAGATAGTATGATGCTGCCGAAAACGGATCGATTTTGGAAAGGGTATGTAACAAACCTTTCAAAAACAAAGAAATATGTATCAACTTTAGGAACGAGGACCATCCAGAAAAAAGAGTTGCAACAAGTCATACCCCAGCCGTGATAAACAAACTGTAGCATTTTGTAAAAGATGAGAACACGTGAACACAAAGATTAGTGGCAAATAGTAACAATACGTAACATAATCAAGAAAAATCTCCATATGAAAAAAGAGACACAAGTCGAGTGCGCACAATTTGCTTTCACAGCATATCCTTAGAACCATGGCATACCTCAAGGGATTGAACAATGAAAGGTGTAATCAAACTATTCCATACGAGAATCTACAGGCCAAGTCGTCAAACGCAGCTTCTATAAATGTCTGTGCGACCGAACTGTTAAAATGGGTGCTAAGAAACCATTTTCCTCTTATACTAGATGGATTATGGAACCCATCAAAAAGCGCTGGTGTGCTTTTGACATGACAGTCTTTTTTTTTTTTAGTTTCTATAATTAAATGGTGAGTTGAATCGTTTTATACTATCCAACAACGTTGTCCAGTTAAATATAGAAGAGCATTCTTACTATCCGTAAGAATATTTACACAGACAACTTTATAATTTTTCATCATAACGTGAATATATATTCAAACTGAAATATATATATCTTAAATATAACGCTTATTTCAGTAATGTATTTCTCTTTATAAAGCACATTATATCGATTGCCTGCTATTGTTGTTAATGCCATTATTGATTTCTCTGTCAGAACACATAAAGGTGCCTTTCATTAAAAAACAAAACAAAAAAAAAATGATGACTCAGCCTTTCTAACGACACGTGGTTCAGCCTTAGCGAATATCTATCCTGTCTACAGTGGTGAAATAATATAGACTCTCATTCTACGTTTTGTACATCACATGCAATAAAACCGATAAAAACGCGGGCTTGGTTAAGCTCGAAATAGAAGCGAACTATAGTTTTTGTAGGAAACATACAACGGAACACCCTGTTTTCAAAGATAGTTGTTTTATTCTTTTATGCGCTATCTTTCTAAAAAAAATACTTTAAAAACTTGGAAAATCTATTGGAAAGAAGCTTCACAGGTAATGTCAAAAGTTTTAACTTTGTTACTGAAAGCATCAAAAGAAAATTAAACATCTGCTTATTGATCAAAATGATTATATGTATGACAAAGAAATCTTAGAGCACCTCAGTTTGTGTTTGTTTGTAATTAAGCACAAAGCTACACAATGGGCTATCTGTGCTCTGCCCACCACGGGTATCGAAACCCGGATTCTAGCGTTGTAAGTCCGCAGACATACCGCTGTGCCACTGGGGGGCGCACCTCAGTTGACAGAGAACGTTTGCCGTATAACAGCTGAATGTCTATAAATAAAGCAGAATACCTGTATAATAAAGTTTGTCTTTTACATAGAGAAGGCTATCTTGTTCAACATGTAAAAAAGAAAATATACTGTCGTCTATCAATCCTGCAAAAAAATTCAAAATGTATATTTAGAAATTTTCTAATAATCAGTAAAACTTAAACATATTACATGCTAACATTTTACTCATTATTCGCAAGACAAGTGTAAACTGCTATTACAATATTACAAGTACGACTTTGTGTTATAAAGTTTTATATTTTAGTCTATTTGTTTCAACGTTGGTTTAGGTGTAAGCATCATTTAAAACGCAATACTCGTACCCAAGTCACTAAACCTAAACTACAGGTGATCCAATGTAAACCTTAAATTTGTGAAATATTACATTAACTTATACATTAAAACATTTTTAACGTTACGTACAGTATTTTGTTATAAATTTCTTTAATCATACATTTCAATGTAAATCGTTCTCAAGACTGAAATTTATCCACTTATTTCGTTAAGTTAACTTTAATAAAGAGACTGCCTTGGTAGTATTAGTTCAGGAATGACTTTACAGCACACACTATAAGAGTTTGTTAAGAAGGCCCTCTGATTGCCGTGTTAGATTCATAGACCGGCACGGTAAATACTGAGCTACGCCAGGCTGTTATGGCTATAAGAGTTTGCTAAGAAGGCCCTCTGATTGCCGTGTTAGATTCATAGACCGGCACGGTATATACTGAGCTACGCCAGGCTCTTATGGCTATAAGAGTTTGTTAAGAAGGTCCTCTGATTGCCGTGAGACTTTTATGGATTCCAGGGCTCATGGGTATTCTAAAACCTCTTTTTTTATTCATATTCTCACTTTTCTGAGCTGTACATCCATTTTATTTTCTCTCCTTAGTGCGTACTTCCCAAGCTCTGACCCCTCCCCACCCCCTACATCATAAAGGTCTGGTTTTGCTTACTGATTAGCGTAATAATAGACTGTGAATCCAAGGAATCGTGGATCGCGTCCAGTTGCTGCATAAAACGGCGTTGTGCACTTCATTTTCTCATTTTTATTTGCTCGTTGACATTTCAGTTTTCCCTTTGCCATTGCTTTAGTGCCTGTTTTTAAAAAGTGACTTACGTTGTTTTCGGAAAAGTGAAAACAGTACATTGTTATTCTGTATAACGATGAATTATGCGTGCATTAAAGTAAACACCTGAAAGGTGTGATCATTCCATATTCAAAAGCCTAAAAAATTAAAGAATACGTGTGGTCGTACATCACAACTTAAGATATGTTATTCTTTTGTATTTTATTACATCACGAAAATTCTGATAATTACATCAACCACATTCTTTTTCCCTGTCTCACTATGAGCTCCTAGCAAGGAACGCTATACATCATATAAAGAATGGTCCCCCGGTGAGATAGCGGGCTTACAACGCTAAAATCTGGGTTTCGATTCTCTGCGGTGAACATAGCAGGTGTATGGCTTTGCCATAAAACAAATAAAACAAATATAAAAGAAGATTGATTAATGAATCAAATGATTTCAAAGAATTCGTCTCTTAAAATTTCTTAAAAATTCAAAGCTGACATCACTAAATGCTCTTTTAAATTTTACGAAGTTCTAAGAAGTTTTAAGAACATATTAGACTGTTTTAGAATCCTAATTATTAATGAAAACAAGAGTAGCTTTTCCTTTTAGAATAAACCTTATTGTTTTTCAGCTGAAAATGCAGATTTGATAATATTTCACACATTCAGCTATCTTACTTTTTTGTCTAGCTCAAGCTACAATAAATTTATGACGCCCTGTACTTCTATCACACGTGGATGCAATATACAAATACTTATATATAGTAGTGTTAAAATGTCTTAAAATACTTAACAATCATTATTTCATGAGCTTTACACACAACATAGTCATTGATTTGCTAGAGAAATTAACTTGTAATTTTCAAAAATAAATCCTACAAATAACGTCCGCCGGTTGGACAGCGGTAACTTTACATAGTTACAACGTAAAAAACCGGGGTTCGATTCCCCCGAGATATTCACAGCAGATAACCCACTGTAGCTTTAATCAAAAACAAATACTTTTTTTAATTTTTTTTTATGCTTAGGTTTAGTGTGACCACCTATGAAATCAATAATAGCTGGATAGCTGTATTTTCTCAAAGTCATTGAAATGATTTGATTCAATTTCTCTTAAAACTGTGTCCAGTGACTTTATTACTACAATTGGTACATTTGTCAAGCATGAAGTTCAGTAAATCTTTGAATTGTTCTACGAGGTTTAGGTCTGGACTTTTAACCGACCATTACAATTGGTACATTTGTCAAGCATGGAGTCCAGTAAATCTTTGAATTTTTCTATGAGGTTTAGGTCTGGACTTCTAACCGACCATTACAATTGCTGAAGATCTCTAAATAGGTTCAACATTTCTTGGTAGTGTGTTTGGAATTATAATTTCCTTCAAATATAAAATTCTGCCCAATAGACTTCTTTCCAGAAGGTTTAGCATTATTAATTGATATACTGTGGTACTTATGCTGATTCATTATTTCATAAATGTTGTGAAAATGATCAATATCATTCGCAGCTATTGCGCCAAAAATAGTCAGATTTCTTTACATGCTTATCTGTTGATACAACACGGCACTCTTTCTGAAACCATTCATCAATTCTTTAGCAACCATAGACATGTTTGTCGGAACAAACAGTAGAATTTGACTCGTCTGTTCAAATTACCTCGTGACATTGTACCAATGACCTAAATATATGTTCTGTGGCAAAAGCTAATCTCCTTGATATATCCTCTTCACACAGTAATGGATTTTCTGTTGATATTCTTCACAAAAGGTCATATTCATGCAGCGTTCTTGAAACTGCACCTCTTGAAATTATGTCTGTGCGTGACTAGTTTCAAGTCGTTAGTAAGTTTGAAGTTTTCCTTTGGTTTTTCGGGAAAATGATCATAAGATATCTAACATCTCTTTCAGTGAAACTGGTCTTAAGGTATCTAACATCTCTTTCAGTGAAACTATCTTGAGGTATCTAACATCTCTTTCAGTGAAATTGATCTTGAGGTATCTAGCATCTCTTTCAATGAAACTGATCTTGAGGTATCTAACATCTCTTTCAATGAAACTGATCTTGAGGTATCTAACATCTCTTTCAGTGAAACAATCTTGAAGTATCTAACATATCTTTCAGTGAAATTGATCTTAAGGTATCTAAAATCTCTTTCAGTGAAACTATCTTGAGGTATCTAACATCTCTTTCAGTGAAACTATCTTGAGGTATCTAACATATCTTTCAGTGAAATTGATCTTGAGGTATCTAACATCTCTTTCAATGAAACTATCTTGAGGTATCTAACATCTCTTTCAGTGAAATTGATCTTGAGGTATCTAACATCTCTTTCAATGAAACTATCTTGAGGTATCTAACATCTCTTTCGGTGAAACTATCTTGAGGTATCTAACATCTCTTTCAGTGAAATTGATCTTGAGGTATCTAACATCTCTTTCAATGAAACTGATCTTGAGGTATCTAACATCTCTTTCAGTGAAACTATCTTGAAGTATCTAACATATCTTTCAGTGAAATTGATCTTGAGGTATCTAACATCTCTTTCAATGAAACTATCTTGAGGTATCTAACATCTCTTTCAGTGAAACTATCTTGAAGTATCTAACATCTCTTTCAGTGAAATTGATCTTGAGATATCTAACATCTCTTTCAATGAAACTGATCTTGAGGTATCTAACATCTCTTTCAGTGAAACTATCTTGAGGTATCTAACATCTCTTTTAGTGGATAACTTTCCCACCACCTGCTTTGTGTGAGGATATATGACTGCTTTTCTTGTATCCGTCTGTTGTAAGCATCACTATACTTAGTGAATAAGGGAGTTATTTTTAGATTTTTCTTAAAGTCCAACCAGCATCATGTAAAGATTTGACTCTGGTTCTATCAAAGGTTGTCAATTCTCTCTGTAAATTCATCCTTTATATATGTACATATACCTGTATGAAAAACTGAGTATGTGAAAATCTCAAATTTTTGTAAGCAATGACTGTTCCAGAAGCTAAAGGCAGTCATATGTTGCAACACTTTTTAACTTAGATAAGACATTTTGAACAACTTTTCAAAAATCTACCGCACTTAATCGTTAATTGTTAGGTATTGTTTCTATTTGAAATTTCAAATTAAATATATTTGAAGCATATCAAAGTAATGGATAAGCTCAGAAAATCAACAATTAGCCTATTCTGATGCTTTTTCCAATATTTAAGATTACAGTGGAGTTATTTCACAGATACGACAGATTATTTAGTACATGAGCAATAAGATGTTCTTATACATTTACTCACTAGTGTGTCTAAGCCTGATAATTTTTACAATAAACAATACAGATACTTGTTTTCCTAATACCGTTTGTATGTAGCTCTATAACTTCATTAAAAAGTACAAATTGAAACAAAAAGTATTTTCTAAGTTTGTCTTATAAGCTTAATAAAATAAGTTAGGTTAGAATAAACAAGATATTTTCATTCCTACTATTGCTCTTTGGTATAGGACTAAGCACATCAACAGTGACTATCTCAGATGGTGCTCCAACACATTACTGCTATTGTTACCCGTGTTGTTTTCTTCTCTAAATTTCTTATCATCCTTATAGAGGATGAGCTACGTGAGAGAATGATGTCTACCAAATGATGATAGTAGGAGCAAAGTCCAACAAATCCTCTTACCTCACATAAATTATGTTTTGCTGACCAATTCTGGACATGTTCACCCTGTAGGCAAGTCCTCTCTACTTAATTATATGTCCCAAGAAAGGTCTCTGTCAATGAAACAATTCATACTTCTTGGGATTCAGTTTTAAGTTCACTTTCCTCAATTAATAAATTACTTATCTTTATCTATACCAAGCATCAACCAAGAGCTTTTCATGTGTCATTGTGTCACCCATGTAGATGAGTATGATATTCCACAGTTTTCCATTAATTGTTCAAAGTAGAATTTGTATTTTATAAATAAAATGGTAACACAATAAATTGTCATAACTAGTTTCCTGCATTAAAGACTGTTTTTCTTGACTCGGATTTTCTAATATCTAGTTTCAACATCCTGCTTAAAAACATTTTTGCCTGAATAAATATCAAAGGTAGAGTCAATCCTTGGCATTAGATTGAAATCCTTCGTTATGACTTAATTCACTCTCTGGTAGTTCACACAAGACCTAGTGGATCCATCCTTTTTATTCACAAATAGAATAAGTGATACCCAAGATACTTGGTTCTAATACTCCTTTTTATTTCATGGCTTCTATTTCTTTGACATTCTTCGTCTGGCCAGCTGACAAATTGAGGATGAATATCTAGTATAAATATTAATATTATGAGCTATTTTATTTTTCTGACCTAAGCAATGAGGCCTTCTGAAGAATGTAACTTGATATTCTATGAGCTAATAATATAATCTGTATTACAGATCATTTGTTAGACGTTTATAACTCTGGTCATACAACTCTCGCAAATGATGGGATAAGTTCCCTTTATTTGTAGATTTAACATCACACTGGTTTCTAAGTTGATTACTTCTGGTGTTCTTTGGCGATGTTCCATTCATAAGTGGTTCAATTTGTTATGTTCATGGCCATAATGATGATATTCTCAATCTTCTAATCTACAAGAGTTTTCCCAACACATAATATCTCTTGATAATCTGAAGTGTTTGGTTTTATCATTCCCTAATAACTAGATCTAAAGTTGTTCCAAATAAGTCCTGGATTAAATATCTCATTTCTTGGTGGTATAATAACTACATTTATTGTTCTTAATGGAAGTTTAACCTCTGATGCTGTAACTGTCAGGCAGTGCACGGGGATTTCCTGTTTAAAGCAAGTCCAGCTCACATCATTGTTTTGCCTGAAGTCTACTTCAAGTATGCACTTCTCCTTAATTTCAATTACTCACAGATCAAGTCATGTAGAAAAACTGCCACAGTGAGAATGATTTGATACTTTCCTCTTTCTACTACTTTTGATCACTTGGTGTCTTCTTCAATCCATGTACTTGTCTCACCTGTAAAGGCAATTTTCAAGCTTTTATTCCAGATGAGAACAAACAATGATGACTGTAGAACAAGTGTCAATCAGCATGTTGCATGGCTTCCCATATATAATGAACTAGGGTAATATTCCCCCCATGGGGGGTATCTAACGCAACATTAACAATGTATATTTCCATCATAGACTTCGGTCGTAATGTTTTTCATTGTCCTACATCAGTAACCATGTTTTTTGGACCATTGTTCTAGATAATACACAACTACTTTATAGTGCCTGGCCTTCCCAATTCCTGATGGAAAAATTTATATGATGATGAGTTAGGTGATTGAAATGCAGTTTTATTTTAAATAATGGTTACTATGAGTTAGATGAGAGCCATTTACCCCTCATAATGGTGTTTTATTTTATCCAATGTTATAGGTAAAACAGCCCCCAACCATGCGAAGTGATATTTGTCAGTATCTAAAAACGGTATATGTTCAGTCTTTGTTTAACAATAACTAACATTTATAATGAAAAAAGGTTCATTATAAAACCTTTCGATTTTCTATGACATTTTCCTTAATTGGTGAAAAACCCATTCAAAGTTAAGGTAGCCATCTTACTCCACCTTCTTCTTCTGTCCTGTCATTTGGATCTTCCATTCTAAACAAACACTTGTCCGATTAGTCTTCTGCGTTCTTCTAGACATAATCAGAGGAAGTTGATGCTTCTACACTATTTGATTTAACAACGTCATAGTTTATGGACAGTTTAACTTTAAGTAATTCATGTTCCATTACAAACTGGACAGCTTTCTTCAAGATGTATACTTAAACATCTATAACTTTACATGGAGTATCTGAATAATTGGTCAAGTTTTTCTACATCATCTGCACGTTTGGCCAAGGTCTAATTCTATATCCTTACTCTACTCCTAAATTTTGCTTTAGAAACTACTTTCTGGTGTAGTACTCCAAATCTGTTTGATAAGGTAGCCACTAATGCCTGGTAGTTGTTATGAAAAATTTCTTAATGCTTTTAAATCTGGTCCTTTTAAATTTGATTAATAAATTTTGTTCAGTATTCCATCCATTCACTCAAACTATGGTTGTTACGCTTTCCATGGTATCTTTCCTTCATAGTCTATTGGTTTCTCGATTGGATGCTATTCTTAAAATGGCCTCATAAATTCATAACATGGTGGGGTAGGTGGCAAAACAGTGGTGGTAACAGGTGTAGACTAACTGGATTATTCTATTCTTTATTGCATACTCAAACATATTTAATGTGTTTGAGGTTAAAATTCTTGAGCAGATGGAGAGAGAGAGAGATGTGTTTGGCGTAACGAATTTGTTATTATATATTTATTTTAATATCAACGTTTGTTTAGATTAAGTTTACATTTTAAAACATGCGTAGCTTATAGTGTTAAATATGTATTGCGAAACTCCCGCCTATTCTCCAATGTTGTAGAAGACTCTCGAGACTAATAATCAACGATATTTGTATATACGTAAAGGCTTAAATGTAACTCAGTATTGTTACGTAAAACTGAAATTTCTAGAACGCCTACATACTGCTATAAATACAACCAGTAGGACACGCCAAAGAGAGTATCTATTATTGGTTTGCTATACTTGGTGTGCTAAAAAAAAAACTTCATAAGCTATAACTGTGATTAACGCTTATTAATCGGGAACTTCAGATATATTTGACCAGGAACGTT
>NW_013665987.1:16152-25936 GCF_000517525.1 Limulus polyphemus
ATTGTTGTGTATATATATTAAAACGTATATGTGTAAAAAAAAGAAAACTGTGTGTCAATCTTGTTGACAATATTACAAACTGACTATATATCGGCATTTATTTAAATACTAAATCCAAAGTACAATTTAACTACTAAATTTACATTTATCAGTTGACTCAATTTCAGACCATTTGAAATTCTAATACGTAACATTGGCTCGATCATTGCATTTGCCACTACAGTTTCTAAATGCTTTCTTGTGGCGTCGATGCCTTTTTCTACTTACTTTTTAAATTCATAACATGGTGTTGTAGGTGGCAAAAAGTGTTGGTAACAGGTGTAGACTAATTGGGTTATTCTATTCCTTTTGCATACTCAAGCATACTTACTGGTGTTCAAGGTTAAAATTCTTGAGCAGATGGAGAGAGAGAGATGTGTTTGGTTCGATCCTTGCATTTGCCAGTTCAGTTTCTAAATATTTTATTGTGGCGTCGATGTCTTTTTTTTTGTACTTCCTTTTTACTTTATTGGTCCTTGGTACATCTTTGAATTTGTTGTTATAATGCTACTGCACATTTTTTATGGCTTTCTCAATTTGGGCTTTTACGAAATTGAATTTTGTTCGTAATTCTTCTGTAAATCTAACATCTTTTTTTTTGTAACTCCTCTTTAAATTTGTCTCTTCCTTCTTGGCCATCTTTTAATTTTCTGTGGCTTTCTTCTTCACCTTTTTTTTTTTCAATTTTTTGTCCATTCGTTTTTGAACTTTTTTCCAGTGTTTCCTTTATATTGTGTATCTCGCTGCTAGCACATGTGTTTTTACCATACTGATCTCTTATCTGACAAGAGTGTTTGTTTATTGTAAAGCAACTAAGGCTATCTACTGCCATCTCTAATTTTAAACTTTACAATAGTTCGTTTCATAGACTACTATAAACACCTTTTAACTACTTTTTTCTTTCTTATTGGTTTTATTTTTCGATTTTGTGAGTTTCTTTGTTTCAACTCGTAAAATTATGTCATACACTGAACACTCATAACTGTTTCATACTCTGTACACTATTATAAATACCATTACTTTATTGTTTACTTTAAGTGTAGTTTTATTAAGTAAAGTTACATACGTGTGGTTTTATTAAATAAAGTTACATCTACGTGAATTTGTCTTACCACGTAAACATTTTCCAAATAGACCAGAATTTAACGATCTAACACATAATGCCTGCAAGAAAGCGTAACTTAAATGGCGTGCGTGAAAATAACAAAATAAGAAAAATTCAAGCGAAGAGTATGAAAACTATCGCAAATGTTTTGCGGGTCACGACTAGTACAGTAATAATATAGTGGGTTGCTTGTATTTTAATTATTAAGTATATTGATTTCAATGTGCATGTGACAAGTTAGAATTAGCAAAACATAGACAAAATGCAAGAACAAGTTGAAAATAATAACAATTACTTCAAATGCCAAAATCAACATTTACTACGACCAGAATTCATAGAAGCAAAATTTCACTGGAAGCCATACTCAAATATATAGCATCATTAATATCATAAAAAGCTCAACAAAGAAAAATATATTAGATCTCAATTCCACAATTAGGGATATTTTACTAAAAATAACAGAAAGCCAGTCTCCTTTAGCAATTACGCTTGCGTGGAACAAATAATAAATAATGGATCAACATTTTAGAACTGATTGTATTAAAAGCAACGAAGAGTAAAAGTAACGATCAGAAGGTTTTAATGGCAGTCTAGTATGTTAGAAGTTTTCAGCGATATTGAGGTGTTAGTGGATACATTTAAAATCCAGGTAAACGAAAACATATACATATGCTTGGAATTTACAGACAGAGTAGCTAATAACGATCATTACAATACAGTCAGTACTGAGTAAACTGTACGGCCCATTAAGTCAACCTGCGTAAAATACCCTTGGGGTGACTTCGTGAATTGATAACGGAAAACGTTTTCTACAAAAAAAAAAAAGTTAAACTTGCTCACGCTTACCAAAATAAATGTATCGCGGATTGGCAAGATACAAGGCAAACGATCCAATAACTTTCTTAAATGTATTTTTGAATCATTAATAAAAGGTGTATGATTTTATTTTATTAATTATATTCTACATTTTTCCTTTAGTGATTTTAAACTCCTATATCCAATGTTCACGACAGTATCATTTGGAAAAGCCTTAATGTTTTCATAGGTGTATTTTTATTCATCGGGTTTTCGTCATTTTCTCCGAAAATTATCAGAACATTCTGTGTGCCATCATTATCAAGCAGTAAATCCGTAAATTACGACTGTTTTGTGTTATACTATCAAATAACACCAAGGGAAAGTTCCCTGAATTGTTTAAGAAATCTATTCATAAGATACCAAAAGTTGATATAATACTTTTAGACATAAACGATATCGATAGGAGTGAGGTTGTAAAATGTTTCATTTCGAGAACCGAGCGGTATGTCAGCGGACTTACAACGCTAAAAACCGGGTTTCGATACCCGTGGTGGGCAGAGCACAGATAACCCATTGTGTATCTTTGTGCTTAACTTCAAACAAACAAACAAAACAAATTTTCTGAATTGTTTAACCAAGTTTATTGTGTGACATGAACAACAAGAGAAAGTTTCCTGAAGACCCCCAGTGGCACAGAGGTATGTCTGCGGACTTACAACGCTAGAAACCGGGTTTCGATACCCGTGGTAGGTAGAGCACAGATCAGTGTGTGTAGCTGGATTGTCTAAACAAGTTTAGTGTTGTTAGAGGAAGTTTCATGAATTGTTTAAACAAATTTATTGTTATAACGTGACACGAACACCAAAAGAAAGTTTCCTAAGGCAGTAAAGTACGTCGGTTTGATTTGAGGATATATTTTAAATATTTGAACTACTACTGTAAAATTAATACAGATATTTTGAGATTTACACAAGAAGTATGGACACTTCATTTAATACTAAAAAACTATATTCTTTTTACTCACAAAGAAAGGATGGCTTCACTGTTTAAATATAATATTATGATAAGTATAGAAAATGTTTTTATTTCTTAATAAATAAATACCAGTATAAATGATATAAAAGCAATAAAATATATCTGTTAAAGAATAAACATTCATTAATAAAATAAGATTGGGGAAATTCCAAAAAAAAGGACGATAAAACCACATTTAACACGCTTGTGACAACTCTTCGGAGACTAAGAAATATATTTATTAAAATACAATAACTTTGAAAATTGTAAGACCACACCTGTTATAATCATATACTCAACCTTAGAAACTCATTCGTGTCTAACAACGGAAACAAACAACGTTTATTCGCGTAATAAAATATTTATTGACTGAAAACGCGAGTCTAATATAGTTTCGGCAACAAATGTCGTGATCATCAATACATATTTTATTATGGCAAAAAATATTTTTAATATTTTCATAATTGTCTTTTGTTTCAGCTTTTGATGCAAATAAAATAATATTAATTAAAATAAGTTATAATTATTAGAAATAATCTGTATCAACGGGTATACCATAAGAAAAGCCATTCATGAACTTGATGATGATACATCATAAGCAGTTTGCAAGGATGAATCACATTATAATGACAGGGAAAGAAATAAAAGAAATATGATCGAATATCTAAAAACATATCTCGAATAAAACAAATTTATTCATAAGATACCAAATGTTGAAATAATACTTTTAGACATAAACAATATCGATGAGAGTGAGGTTGTAAAATGTTTCAGTTCGAGAACCGAGGGCAAAATACAGACAGCCCTTAGTGCAGCATTGCGTTTAACAAAGAAATAATCAAGTCTGAAATAAGTAAAATTTATTATCATGGAAATGACGAGTGACAAGCTAATATGAAAAAAAAGTTGGTAGAACATAAGCTCCATAGGAATGAAACATTTAAGAAATCATAAAATGTTGAAACATAAGAATATTTTCTTCCATAAAAAAAAAATACAATGATGCTTGAAAATTGTTTTAGGTATAACTTAGTTAAATTGAGTTTACTATATTAATTTGATTATACGTGTGAGAAGAATGTTTTGTAGGTTCACCCAGTTTGTTCAATAGTCTTCTTGATAAACCCATTAATAAACCCATACGAAACGACTAAACAACGTCATTGTAGAGTTCAATCTGAAAACCTCCTTTGTGCTAAGTAACTATATCAGCTCATACTGAAATTAACAATATTATGTTTTAAAACGTGGCTACAGAGAAATACGGGATCGGAGGATATTGCTAAAAGATGTTTCGGCGGGGGGTCTAAGTTCCATAGAGAGCGTTTAAATCAAATAGAAATTAAATAAAGAGGGAAGAACATGGAATTACATTAGGCTTTCATACACACATGTTCTTCCTACGGAACCATGGAATTAAGAACATGTGGTGGGAATGTAAGAACGGAATCTCAGGTGGCAGGCAACACGAATATCTTGGTGATCCTAAAGAAATACGTGAGCTCTGAATGCCTCATTATGCACTGTACCATTTGGTTGTCCCTTCTACATTTGTAGATAATTTACTTTCTTTTGTTTCTAAGTGTCGCCTTTCTATTTGCTATTACCATCATTGTAGTAAAAAAAAGACCAATAAATAAAGCACTTTTGTAATGCTAGTTAATCCACTTAGTTTGTTTGTTTGATTCGGGTATTCCCACAGTGCTGCACAAGAACTATTTGCTATTTGAACCTAAATTTGAATTGATAGACAGGAGGGAAGACAGTTAATCAACAGCACCCACATTGGCTCTTGGACTTTCTTAAAACGCCCCAAGTGCGGAGCGTAACTTAACAGTAGTTAGACGCAAACCTGAGATTCACAAACCGGCCCGGCATACTAACCACTAGGCCCCACCTAACCCTACTCAATTTATAAATTCATTATTTAGAAAAACTCAGACTTGAATTTTAAGTAAATAAAGTATACTTTAAATTGTACATTTAGTTTAAATCCTACATTAACATTTCTGATATAAGGAAAATATGTTTAGAAACTTTGAATGTATGTCCTAAGCCTATTGCAATTGCTTAGCCGTTTAACATAGTTATTTTCAATAATTTGTGCTCAAAGTTAGTTTAGAACAAATCGTTGGTTAGGTTCGTCTACTGGAAAGTGTATATCAATGAAAGGTTTTGTTATATAAAATTGTTAGGTAGATTTTACTTCTCGTTGTTTATGAATAGCTATTTACAACAAGGAATATAATTATTTACTGAAATCTTTCACACTTAATAAGGCTAACGAATTAATAAAATATCGAAATTTTCCAAGAACAAACGGTTTTGTTATCATGAAGACAGAACGACCAAACTAAATTCATTCTTATTTTTGCTTTGATTTTGATACGTCCCCCTTCCTAGTGATTCAGCGGTAACTTATAACGCTAAATACCACGTTTTAATACAGTGGTGGGCACAGTACAGTTGGCTCCAAGTGTTGCTCTGTGTTTAATAAGAAATAAAATATTTTGATACATTCACAAATACTTCACCTTTTGAATCCTCCCTCCCCTACTTTTCAAATTCGGTATAAAACAGCTACAAAATTACTCCATTTTTATGAGCTCAAAAAGCAATGGTTTGTTTTATGAAAGCATATCAGTATGCATAGTGTTTGTAGTTGTATTTTACTCATCTTGGTAAAGCCCAATCTATGAATATTTATGTGCAGAGTAATTCTAGTAACACAATCCGGAACGTAGTATAATAATATGAAGAATAATTTTAGTAACATGATCCGAACAACAGTATAGTGAGGTACAGAGGAATTCTAGTAACATAATCCGGAAAATAGTATAAAAAATGAAGAATAATTTTAGTAACATAACTAACAACAGTATAGTGAGGTACAGAGTAATTCTAGTAACACAATCCGGAAAATAGTATAATAATATGAAGAATAATTTTAGTAACATGATCCGAACAACAGTATAGTGAGGTACAGAGTAATTCTAGTAACATAATCCGGAAAATAGTATAAAAAAATGAAGAATAATTTTAGTAACATGACTAACAACAGTATAATGAGGTACAGAGTAATTCTAGTAATACGAACTGGACAATAATATATTGATATGAAGAGTATTTATAAAAACACTAACGTAAAAGCCTGACAAAAATGACGGAAAACCACTGGAAATCAAAACTATTCCCTATAAAACTGTCAATACACAAAAGAAATATATAATTTCCTTTCCCAGGAACATGCTACATATGTTCAGAAACATTTCGTTGCCAATGTATTTTTAATATACAGAAGAGGTGTGAGAGCAAAGTTCCTAACAGCATTTGATAAATAAAATAATGAACTGGAAATACATCTCTCAATTAGTAAAAAAAGTTGGAAGAAAGTTCCAAACGTTAAACCTTTATCTGAACCGTGTTTTCAAATATTCAAAGAAATCAAAGCATCTGTTTCTTAAATAAATGTTACCAGTGAAGAATTAGATGGTGCTTATAGAATGTCATTAATAACTTGATGTTTTAATTTTAAAACAAAGAACAAAAAAGAATGTAATTTGTAGGTGAAATCAAATTCTTGATACATATTTGAAAATCTTTTAATAAAATTTAGTATTAATGATATAAAGACCATCTTCCTACAAACTGCTTACCATTGATTTGGAATCAATCGTACCTAGATACCCAACTTCCATCTGCATCTCAATCGTTAAGGGTTCATCTATAGGAGAGGTAGGTGAAACACGCATTAAGAATTCTAATATTGAAACACAGTATTGCTACTGAGAATGAAAGTTTTCTTGTTAACTATGTTAAGAGATTTATAATGAAACAAAGGAGCTAATTTTGTTGTTTGACATGGGAAAACATAATATCAGTTAGCAATATTTTACTGTGAAACAATTCTCAATATCACATAAAAGGGGGAAAGGTGAACTGGGATAGTGTTGTTGAAATATCATACAGTATAAACATCATTGTCAATGTTCAAATGACAAACAATCTTTCGTTAGCAATGGCGATCAGAAAAAGTTCAACAGTAAAGAGAAGAGGAACACCTACGTGTCTAATTATGTAAGTGATAAAATATGTTAAAGTAATGACATAAAAAACACACACATGTCTGCTTGTGTAAGGGATAACAATATGTTATAGTAACGACATCATAAACACACCCGTTTGCTTAAGTAAGGGATAAGAACATGTTATAGTAATGACATAAGGAACACGTACAAATGTTTGCTCGTGTAAGGGATAAGAACACGTTATAGTAATGACATAAGGAACACACACACATGTTTGCTCATGTAAGAGATACGAACATGTTATAGTAATGACATAAGGAACACACACACATGTCTGCTTGTGTAAGGGATAACAATATGTTATAGTAACGACATCATAAACACACCCGTTTGCTTAAGTAAGGGATAAGAACATGTTATAGTAATGACATAAGGAACATATACAAATGTTTGCTCGTGTAAGGGATAAGGAACACGTTATAGTAATGACATAAGGAACACACACACATGTTTGCTCATGTAAGAGATACGAACATGTTATAGTAATGACATATGGAACACACACATGTCTGCCAATGTAAGAGATAACAACATGCTCAGTAGTAAGAAGGTAAAGAACAGAATGTATGAATATTTTGAGCCAAAAGGGCCATTACGTACCACTCCGAAAAGTGATAAATTTGGCATCATACTACTAATGAAACACAAAACAATAACAACACTTAATACTGATATATATATAGCGATCCACTTCGACTTTACATCGGCTGAGATTGTCTCGTGACTTCCTGATTTACTTATTCAAAATCATTTTAATATAACGTACTCGACCTTATATATGTGAGAAGCTAGCAGCAACAGATATTGCCACCAGTAAAAATATAATATAAACCATATTAGTCTGTTAATGAGAGAATGAAACAACGAATGTGATTAATATTTAGAAGATATTACACGACACACTTGGCTGACAGTGAGCGAATATGGTCGGTAGTAGATATATATTATAAAACATACATATCTCGCAATCACAAGAACAGATACTGTTAATAGTGAAAACGTATTATAGAGCATACATGTTTGATGATGAGGGAACAGCAACAACGGATATGGTCAGTAGTAAAAAAGTATTATAAAATGATTGTCCAGTAATGAAAAAATACATTATACAGCATACATACGTTAATGAGGGAATAAAAAGAACGAATATGACGGAATAGCAACAGTAGACATAGTTTATGGTAAGAAAAGTTTATAAAACATACATGACTGATAATGAGGAAATAATTACAACGGTTATGGTCAGTAGTAAAATAAATATTATAAAATACATGTCTCTAGTAATAAGTTGATAACAATGGCTACGGGCAGTTGTAAAAATATAACATAACATAATATTTAGGGATTAAAAGGGATCTATTGGTCCATCTAGGCTGTTCTGTCCACTAAACTAAACTAAAACTATTAAAAACAAGACAAAATGTTCTCAATGTCAGCCCTTACCATTCACATATTTATCAAGCCATCCCTTAACCTCAATTAAATTTGCTCCTTCCACCACATCCGAAGGCAACCCATTCCAAAAGCCGACTACCCCGTTGAAAAAATAAAACTTTTAGCTGAAGATGACTCCTCCCTGCTAAAATGTATATTTGTGTGCCCTAGTCCTACTGTTCTCACTATTAAGTATGAAGAAAATGATACATCAACACTATCAATTCCCTTTACAATCTTAAACACCTCAATCAGATCCCACCTAACTCTTCTTTTTTCAAGAGAAAACAATTTGAAAAATTTCAACCTCCCCTCATATGACAATCCCTTTATCCCAGGCACCATTCTAGTAACCCTCCTCTGAACCCTTTCCAACAATTCAATGTCCTTCCTAAAGTAAGGAGCCCAAGATTGAACACTCCAAATGTGGCCTAACCAGTGACCTGTACAGTGAAATTATAACCTATTTAGAGTTGTATTCAGTATTTCTGTAGATACAACCTAAAATCCTATTTGCCCAACCACTAGCTACAGCACACTGCTTGGATGGCTTAAGAGACTGATCAACCATTACACCAAGATTCTTTCTTCCATAACGCTGTTAAGGTTATTTCCATCCAAATTATACTTATAATTCAAATTATAATAACCCACATGCATTATCTTGTATTTATTATGATTAAAACCCGTCTGCCATTTATTCGCCCAACTCACTAATTGATCTAAATCCTTTTGTAAAGCAGCAGCAGCAGCAGCCAAGACCTTAATATCATCAGTAAATTTATGTAATGTATAAAACATACTTATCTTGTAATAAGAGAATAATAATGCGGATATGGTCAGCAGTAAGAAGATGTTATAAAACATACGTGTCCGATAATAACAACGGATATAGTCTATAGTAAAAAAATATATTTTAAGACTTACGTGTCTAGTAATGAGATAACAATGAATATAGTCAGTAGTAAAAGAATATTATATAATATACATGACTGGTAATAAGGGAATTGCAACAACAGACATGGTCAGTAGTAGTATATTATTGGAATCAGAGTTGTCTAACAGTAAAGATAAAGATACCAATAAGATATGTTTTAATAATAAGAATATAACGAAATAAAATCGGCTTAAGTAGTAAATACATACCGATGAAATAGCTAGAGCCTATATCAAAAGATAACAAATTAAAAGTAAAAAAAACGAAAATTTTCAATCCCATAATTCTAGTAAAACATCAAGCGTGGATATTTGTAGTTGTAAAAAAAGCTAAAATTGTCAAATTTGTCCAAGATTAAAAAGAGATGGG
>NW_013665987.1:26345-47004 GCF_000517525.1 Limulus polyphemus
TTATTAAAGAGATATGAAAAGGGAAGTGTCCAATATTAAAGAGGTAGGAAAAGGGGGGCTATTATTAAAGAGATATGAAAAGGGAAGTGTCCAATATTAAAGAGGTAGGAAAAGGGGGTCCAATATTAAAGAGATATGAAAAGGGGAGGGATCCAATATTAAAGAGATAGGAAAAGGGGAAGGATCCAATATTAAAGAGGTAGGAAAAGGAGAAGGATCCAATATTAAAGAGATAAGAAAAGGGGGATGGTCCATTATTAAAGAGATAGGAAAAGGGGAGTGTCCATTATTAAAGAGATAGGACAAGGGAAGGGTCCATTATTAAAAAAATAGGAAAAGAGGAAGGATCCAATATTAAAGATATAGGTAAAGAGGGGACCAGTATTAAAGAAATGAAAACATTTGTAAAAAGATAACAATCAATACGCATGTAGAGTTTTATAAGACAGTTGTTGCCAGTAGTAAAAACCAATAGAAGATTAATGTGACTAATATCGAAGAGATATCTAAACATATACATGTCCATAGTAGAAACAAACTTAAAACCCGATATGTAGAATTTGAGATGAATTTGACCAAAAACATCTTTATCATATTCATTAAATTTCTTACACAACATGCAAGACAAACCTTTTGTATTAAACAAAAATTACCCTAAGCTGTGATTTTTGGCCGGCATAAGATGAAACTGAAGTAGTATTTGTTACACAACACTGAGTTGAAATATGTGACAGTCCAGTTTAGAAGAAAGTAATAAAAATATATGCAGCCAAACGGGGATCTCATCCCATATATTTTACTTTAAAAGATACAGGTTCCTAGATTTTTCCAATTCAGGCGTTTTCCATCACAACAGAGAGACAAACATGTTAAATAAAACCATAGTCAATAGTGTATATGTAACACATTTTATAAATACCAGAACAATTTACATATCTAAAAATGAAGAACAAAGCTCTACAGATTTAAATAAAATTACCATTTGCCTTTGGCATTTGTTGATGGTCATAAGACTTTTCGTTGATGAGTTTTTTAAACCAGGCTTCTGACAGTTGTTCTCCATTTCTGAAAGATAGTAAAAATATTAATATTCGGGAAAGTTCGCTTAAGCGATTTGCATATAATTTTATACCATGATTGTATAGAAAGTGTTTATTTTTAAGTGTGATTTTGTAATTTCTGCATGTATGATTGTAGCTGGAAATGTAGCTACATTTAACATTTGTTTAATAGGTGGTCTGTACAATATATATATATATATATCTTTAGATGTAATCAGAAGATCTTTATCGTTCCTAAGTCAAGAAAGAAAACTCTTCTATCTTTTATAAATACAAATTGCTAAGTCTAAGCGAAAACAGGATATGCCATTATTTGTTTATTAACTGATTGGTTACTGACGTTTAATTTTAATTTGAAGCAAAATATTTCACTAAATTCCTTCTATAGTTTTGCGCTCAGCAAATAGTGGGGATCACATATAACAGTTTGGGCGCCTTAACTACTGGGCCACGATAGGTACACTTAGTCTCTGAACATAATATATCGATATTCAACTAGACAAACACGAGAAAGTAGGATAAGGAATAATGTTGTAGGCTTGATATTTATATAACTCACCACATAACTCATATATAATATAGTTTACTGCATGTCTGTATGTTGTCACATGTTGTGTGAGTGACTGAACTAGTTTCTGTGAAATTTGGTAAAAGAGCTAGAATAGACTGAGTTTTAATGGATAAGCAACAAGACAAAGTAAGGCTCAAGCGAGCTAGGAGACTTGTAGCGAAATCCGTGCAGCCGACGCCAGGCGAAAGTGACGTTTAATGTCGCGCATAGTACTGTACCTTTTTATCGGATGAGCGGTTCGTGTATTACACCTGAAAAAATTGGAAGGAGAGGCCCACACCCCTATTTATATCATTACTGTTTTAAGCCCGAAATAGCCTGGTATTTTCACTAGTTGTTATGACACTTATTGTACAAACTTAACTCCCACGATTCATTTTAAAATAGATGACCTTATGGTTCCGTGCTGTACTTCTCTTTAATAATACAACATTTTCATTCATTTCGTCTGAGATATATAAATTACAATCGCTCCAGGAAACATAAAAACACCAAGTACCCTATACAGTCATATTTTACACGTGAAGTTTCCCGGAATAAAAAATTAAGGGCCACTTTGCCTGAAATATATTCCGTTTAGATGTAGCCGTCAAACTATCTGAAACTAGGTTTTGGACGCAATACCTGTGGAAGTCTTGTTTTTTAACTAATGGTAGAGACGTACATCAGCATAGTTCGAAAGACTGCGAAACCAATACCTCCGTAAATACTGTGAGGAAAGTAATAGCGTGTAGTGATACTTGTGACACTTTGTATAAAATCAGAATTGTCTTCAAAGAAACTGTTACTCGAATGAGCTAATGTTAATCTGAAATCAGACATTACTCTAATGAGCTAATGTTAATTTGAAATCAGACATTACTCTAATGAGTTAATGTTAATCTGAAATCAGACATTACTCGAATGAGCTAATGTTAATCTGAAATCAGACATTACTCTAATGAGTTAATGTTAATCTGAAATCAGACATTACTCTAATGAGCTAATGTTAATTTGAAATCAGACATTACTTTAATGAGCTAATGTTAATCTGAAATCAGACATTACTTTAATGAGCTAATGTTAATCTGAAATCAGACATTACTCTAATAAGCTAATGTTGATCTGAAATCAGACATTTGAAGGAACTGGTGTTGTAAGACTGTTATTCTTGAGGACGTTTTCAATCTAATAAATGTAATATTGAATTAATTGAAAGCTGTTCAGTAACACTTATATGGCTTAATGCACGTAAGATAATAATTGTGCATTACGTTTCAAGTTAATAACATACCTTCTTTAATTCTTTTCGGTATTTTACCCTATCTTTATTTTGTTTCAGTAAACAAATCCCCTTTCAAACGTAGAGCGTCAACATATTTGCCTAGTAATGATTGTTTATTTGTTTGTTTTTGAATTTCGCGCAAAGCTACACGAGGTCTATGTGCGCTAGCCGTCCTTAATTTAGCAGTCTAAGACTAGAGGGAAGGCAGCTAGTCATCACCACCCACCGCCAACTCTTGGGCTACTCTTTTATCAAATAAGATGAAAAGATAAGAACAACGGGTGTGGTTAGTAGTAGAGATACAGTATAAGATATATATATATATATATATAGTAATGAGGGAATAACAACAGCGTATGTGAATCATAATATATTATAAAACATACATATCTCTCAATCACGGAATAACAACAACAGATACTGTCAGTAGTAAAAAAGTATTATAGAACATACCCGTTGTTGCTATTCCCTCATCACCAAATACACTATTGACCATATACGTATGTTCTATAATACTTTTTTTAATTTGGTGATGAGGGAATAGCAACAACGGATATGGTCAATAGTAAAAAAAGTATTATAGAACATACGTATTTGGTGATGAGGGAATAGCAACAACGGATATGGTCAATAGTAAAAAAAGTATTATAGAACATACATATTTGGTGATGAGGGAATAGCAACAACGGATATGGTCAACAGTAAAAAAAGTAATATAAAAATTGATTTTTCTGATTACCAGAATACATTTGGTTGTTTTCGAGGTCTTTAAAATCAAAAATTTATTTGGATAAATATATTCTATTTGTCGGTACATATTTGGACCGAGCGTGACCCGGCTATTAATGACAAGATAAGAACAACAGGTATATTTAATAGCAAAACATCTGTAAATTTGTTTGTGACTTACCCAACAGTCACGATGACAAGAAAGCTTGCTCCTGATAATAAGCTTAAAACAACTTGTTTCATGCTTCTCTTGCTTATTCTTGGTCACATTTAGTCTAATTTTTGACACTTGCACCAAGAATCCAGAGAAAGACTAGCGTTCTTGACAAGCGCCGCGTGCTTTTATCGGATCTTCGAAACTCTTCAAGTTGATTTGCATGCAACAATTATTACGTCATAGAAGCATCAAAACTAAAGCAGGTGCGTAATACGTTATAACTCGATCAAATATGCTCTTTTCTCGGTATAGGTGTACACTTAAATAATTTGCTGTAGAGCCTATCAAGTGTCACACCTTTATACTCGGTTTTATCTCTCATTCTTGTGTAAGTTCAAGTTCAGTACCTGTGTGAGATTTTGCTTCTCGTTGTAATTAGGTAGTGTTGCCTGGCAACATTAGCGGGCTCTTTACTTACGCTGAGTTCAACAGATACTTTGTAGGCTTTAGAAAAATTTTATTGATTCACTGAATCTTGAAAAAAACTACTTATATATATCACGATAAAACTAATCAAAGAAAAGTAAACACCTGTCTAATAAAATGAACACGGAGCAATAACACTATTTTTTATTTAAACCTTTACACGTGTAAAAGAGTAAATGTAATAAAACAAACCAAAACAATACAGCCGATAACCAGTGCTTCTTTATAGGGACTGTCATAAATACATACACACACATGTATATACCAATTATCATATGAGAAAAGATAGAGAAACAAGAAATGCAATAATAACAATAAAACTAGAAAAAATATTTTTTATAAAATTAAGATTTTACTTTTTTCTTCAAGTTTCTAGACATTAATAAAGATAAAGAACTTTTGTGTAGTGGGTTTAAGGAATCTCAAGAGCTGTAGTACAACAAATATACTAAATATGGTAGTTTTTGTACTTGATAAAAAGATGGGATTATCATTGAGGTACCTTTCTTTGGACAAGCGGTATAAATTGTTATACGACGTTTAAATACAATGTATTAAAAGTTTTTTATGCTGAATGAAATTTTGATGCTGACAAACTTATTTTTATTTTTAATTTTTTCCAAAGAATTGTTTAGTAATATCAAATAAAAAATATATACTCTTATGTTATCCCACACAACTAAAGTATTTAGAGGTATGTTTGCTTTTCATGTATTTCAGATCTCTAGTGTAACACATTTTTGCATTTATGCATTTGATATCAGCAAAAAAACAAAAACAAATTGACTTGGTACTCTTACAGAGTTGCTCACTAGATGGCATGACTTTCCAAAGTTATTTTGTTTCCTATCCGAAAGTATGACCTAAGCTGAAAACTACATCATAATGTAGGAATCAACAGCAAATCAAAACGAAGCAATCTTTTTTACTACAGCGCTACAAATAAGCTATACAGTTTTAAATTATGTTTATCAAACAAGTTCAAGTTTTATTAATATTCTTATAATTTTGTTTTGCATAGTTCTAATAAATGCTTATAGTGAGTATTTAAAAAGTGTCGAAGATAAACATACCATTTAACAATTTGTAAAAGACGATGAACACTAACAAAACTATTATGGATACAAGAGAATGTTCCAGAAGTTTCAGTTTTTGAGTATTTAAAAAGTGTCGAAGATAAACATACCATTTAACAATTTGTAAAAGACGATGAACACTAACAAAACTATTATGGATACAAGAGAATGTTCCAGAAGTTTCAGTTTTTACCTCTCTCTGTTTGATCTCTTACCCATCAAAACGAAACTACAAACAGATAAACATTAGAAATTAAATTTGGTAGCTGGATATACAGAATCAAAATAAAGAAATTAAGGTAAACGTAAGATGTCATGTAAGATGGCCATTAAACTATTTATGTTTACATTAATATTGCGTGTTTTCATCATATATTGGTTCCCCCATTGTATCATAATAGGCCATTATACTTGAAACTAGTTCAGACTGTTGTTACACAAGTTCACAGAACTTCTTAACATCTTCAAAAGATCAATTTGTACACTTAAAGTCATGTTGGCAAATATTTCCAATGAGTTATTTTTATTTGATATTATACGGAATATAGTTTACGCGAGCTGTTAATTGTCTTTGTTATGACTCACGATTCCAATAATTACGAGTCCAGCCTTTTTATCCTGTAAGCATCAGAAAATAAAAAAATACATGTATTTTAGAATTATTTTCTATGTATTTTAGGTTTACCAGTCAGTAATTGCAGTAATTCATTCCCTAATACTGAGATGTAATATCAAGGATTCTATATAGAACTAAAGTGGCAAAACAGCTGACTCGTTTCGTCAACTTGTTCGCCGAAAAGAAAAATTCTAAGCTTTTCAAAAAGCAACTTATCGTATGTAAACTCTAATTACTTGCTTTTTTTTTTACTTTCACTGAATCTTAGTTTTGAAGTTTATTGCAGAAAGTATATTTCCAAAAAAGACTTGTCTTCCAATTGAAAATAAAATAATATTTTAAAGCGTTGTTTTTTAGATCATCAGGTCTGTAGCAGATCTATTAGTTAGATAGTAAAATTAATGTTTATTTTAGTATGAAAATAAACAACGTGCAATTTATCGTTTCATCTTCAGTTAAAACATACAGTGGTTGTTCTGATTGGATACAAAGCCACAATAGGCCCTCTTCTGCTTTCAAAATCGAACCCTGGACTGTAGCGTTGTAAGTCTATAGATTTAACGCTGTCTCACCGAGGGACAAGGATACAGGGTATGATGATTTTAAACTTATTACCTTTGTCTTACGGTCTGAAACAGAAAGAAATTTCAAAACGGAAATATTTGACAGAGTTTTTGGAGAACCATGTAGATAAATCAAGTGTCATATCATTCACTAGTTTTTAATTTATAATCTTAGCAGAAAGTTGTTTTATTATTTTCAGTCTGTGATTATTTAAAAGTGCAGTACATTCACAATAATAAAATCATTCTATCGTGTTATGTTTAGCTAGTGTGTTCTAGACATCAATGTTGTCTGCATGTCCTTTCTCTTAGTTTTTATATAGATGATGTTTCGGGCTTCATTCTGATCCTTTCCTTAAAGTCTGATAAAAATACATTGAACAAGATATACTTTCTAGATTATATACATGATAAATCATACATTATTATAAAAATCCATCTCAACTCCAACTCTACTAAATAGTCTTACGAATTAAACTTTAATAATTAACTTACTTTACTTGTATATACTTTTACCGATAAGTATTTTGCTTAAATATATTTCGATCGAATTTCATTTGCAGCATTGAGTTTTGGTCATACTCAGAAATAAATAATCCCGTTATATTCTGGTTTTAAAAAATATAATGATAAGAATAATAACTAACTAACCAGCTCCTTTTTCATGTTAAATGTTTTTTGTTTTTTTTAGATTTAACTTATCAATTCTGTTCTATAAAAAAAAACCTGTTTTCAAAAATCTAATTTTCAGAGTATTGTCAGGTTCAAATTTTAGTATACTAGTTAACTTTCTCTTACTTCACAAGGGTAGAATCTCTAAGTGAACAGGTTTTATTCCTGCCTAATAATGCATCATTGTTATTTCACGTGACTGTAAAAAGGATTAAAACTATACATAAATATTATGAAGCGAAATACAAAGTGTGTCACAAAAATCTGTATAGAAACATGTAATGCGCTGTTTTCAATCCATCCATCGGGATTTAGGTCTTGAAGACCTGGGAGGGTCAGGTGCATATGACCTCTTTCTCCCCCCTGTTAGATGTTATCAGCTTCTGTCGAATACTAGTATAAATACTACATGAGGGTCAGAGTATCTAGCACTTAGTCCGACCCCTTTCAGGGCAATGTCCCTGTAGGTACCTATACTGATATTCATGCGAATAATACATTTTCGTTTAGTTCGTTATTGCAAAGTCCTGCATTTCGCGAACAATTCCATATGTACTTTTCACATTCATTAATATTCTAATTATAGAGTATATACACACACACACATATATATATATATGACCTTTTAATGTACCCTAAACCAATTTCAGTTCTGTCTATTCAAATCAATGTCATCCATCTGCTCTTTTGTTAGTGTCGTTCAGTCATATTAAAAAATACTAGACATGCATGCTAAAGGCGAAGATACGAGGGCATGAAATTATATTTGTTTGTATGGTGAGGGCTCGTTTAATATAAAAACATACATTTTTAACCCATTGGATAAATTCTGTAACGGTCATTGTGAGTTGAGCTTTCTTATTCGAACCAGTCTATTTAAATAAACAAAATTTTCGATGATTCAGATTTATAAGTAAAATTGTTATGTCTGTTAATGACTGGATCATCATTTAAAAGCAGCACTGTTTGATGATATTAATAAAAAATTAGAATATTATTAGATGAGGTTCTATTTTGGTATGAGAGTGTGTTGAAATATGATTTATAGGCAGTGAAAGGAAGTGAACAAACATAGCACGAGGACCATCTCAAGTTCTACATACACTCTAACATTCTTCTCAACAATTGAATGCATTAAATTTCTGGCAATGTTGAAACTCTTGAGCAGCAGACACACCGCATGTAACATCTGCAAAATTTTAACACTGTGACATCATTTGTGTCCTTAAAAATATATGATCGTGTCATAATTCCATAAATTTGTTTTAAAAAATGGTGTGCTAATTGCATTATAAACGCTTCTTTTCTCTTGCGATAAAATACTATACAACTAACAATTACCTTCATAAACATTTTGTGATAAAGTTTTCAAGTGCACTTACCATAATCATTAGTTATACAAGTTTCTTTCCTTATATGCTTTAAATGATTAAGTTTCCACCGTATATTAAAGTTGAAAATCTATGAGTCGTATTAATTTTTTTCTCGGTGTTTATTAATGATCAATTATATAAGCCCAAAGGTTTGCAATCCGGACGTATAAACCTTGTAAAACAAAAATATGGAGAAGGATCAAATTGTATACCACAGAGCTAGAGCGTCCACCAGTAGCCAACGTGCCTTGTTATCCAAGAAAGACAGGAAGGATGGTACTAAAGAAGACATGAAACGAAAAATAATTGCAGAAGACTGGGCAATGAATAAAGATACGTTGAAGAGGTCACCACATGTGATGGACGACGACCTCTGCTAAAGGGAATAGCCGAAGAAGTAGTAATCATTTATAAAACCATAAAAATATACTACTTGTCAGGGCCGTAAGTTGATGTCATGATACAGAGGACATATCTCAGTTGTCTCTTTGGCTTCCTTCTCTCACACACGCGAAGTTATTGTCTCAAACCCAACTTTGACCTCGGTAAAATGTTAGCTGTCATTGTGGTTATGCTAGTTATCCTTTAGTACACGTTAAACAATGCCATTTTGGTAAGTTTTCGAGCCGTCTGCATATCTGTGCTGTTCTGTTATCCAGATATCTAAAGCTAAATACGAGTGAAAATGCTTTGTAGTCACTATGAGAAAAACCTATACACTTCATAAGTGATGTGGAGAAAGAGTATCATTGGTCACTATTCGGTTCTTCACATTATATACAAAGCACGTTCACACCAACAATTGTTTGATACTTTTCACTGTTATATAGGTCCAGCTTACCTCTCTTTGGTTAACTTGTGTTCAGGGATACTCATGAGGAATGGAATTCTCTGAAACTAGTATAACCCAATAACACACGTTGATGAAAATGTAGATTGAACTGGACCTCCCTTGAACTTAGACTTCGAAATTAAACCATTTTCGGAATACTAAGTTTATTTATTATATCTTCTATTGTGCGGCATATAATATGAAAAACTCAATAATGGCCAATGACACTTTTTCTTCACTTCCTTCACCTATCCAGTGTATAGGTTTTTCATAGTGACTACAGCGCACGTTCACACCAACAAAATGGTTGTTACCTTGCTCTATTCATGATACAGCTTAGCGTGTCTGTAAGAAGTATCTATTATCGTTTAATGAAATTATACAACTAAAATAAATAAAACCATAACTGAAATTATAATCTATGACTTACTAAACCGCGTTTGTTTGTTCTCTTTTTTTTTATTTGTAATAACATAACATAATAGTTTGAGACAACCAGGGACCTGTTGGTACATCTTGGCTGTTCTATCCTCTAAACTAAACTTAAACTAACTAATAAATTAAAAAAAGAAAGAAAATATTCTTCAAAGCCAGCCCTTATCATTGATATAGTTAACAAGCTTTTTCTTAAACTTTTCTTAAACCCAATTAAATTTACTGCCTCCACAACATCGGAAGGCAATCCGTTCCAAAGGCCAACCACCTTGTTAGAAAAATAAAACTCTCTTAGCTGAAGATGCCTCCTACCCTATCCAAATTTATATTTGTGTCTCCTAGTCTTACTATTCTCACCATTAATTATGAAAAAGATGATGCATCAACACTACCAATTCCTTTAATCTGAAACATCTCAATCAGATCCTCTATAACTCTTTTTTTTTTTCAGAGAAAACAATTTGAGAGATCTTAACCTCTCCTTGTATGACAACCGATCCATCCCAGGCACCATTCTAATATCCCTTTTCTGAACCCTTTCCAACAATTCAAAGTCTTTTTGAAGGTAAAGAGCCCAATGTTGAACACAATACTCTAAATGTGGCCTAACCAATGACCTACAACGAAATTATAACCACGTTGACTATCCAATAAAATTCTAAAATTTGTTAAATGACTTTGCAAATCATCTTTAATCAAGCTTTCCAAAACTTTTCCCACAACTAATGTAAGACTAATGGGTCTATAATTTCTGGGGCAATTTTTATCACCTCCCTTGAAAAGAAGAGTAACATTAGCTAACTTCCAATCCTCTGGCACCTGACCACTATTCAAGAACTTACAAAAACAATAGCAAGTGGCTCACATATCCAATCCTTAAACTCTTTCAAAACTCTTAGGGAAATACAATCTGGCCCAAGAAACTTATTGTTCTTTAAACTTCCCAAATTTTTCTTAACAAGCTCAAAATTAATGCAGTCGATCTTGTTCCCATCAATCAACTATTCAAGATGAGGAATACTGCTTAAATCTTCATTAGTAAAGACAGAATTTAATAGTCCAGGCATCTCATAATCATCAGATACTAGCCGTACCTTAACATCTCTTAAACGCCCTACCCCATCCTAACATCTTGTTTACCCTTAATATATTTGAAGAAATCCTTACTGCTAACTTTGACATTTTCAGCCAATAACTTTCATACATTCTTTTTGATGTCCTAATTTCCCGTTTGACCAATTTCTTCATTTTCTCTACTCTTCTCAATCTCCCGTCATACCAGTCAATTTAAATTTCTTAAATTTGTGATACTCTTTTTTAATTTCATACCTTATGTCCTTTATGAACCTACCTGTTTTTTTTTATTTGCAACCACTCTTTTCTTTCCATAAGGAATATGTTTATCTTGAATATTTAAAAATTTATCTTTAAAAATTTTCCAGATATGATCAGCGTCTCCAAATATCTTAGTTGCCAATTCACAACAGATAATTCTTGTTGCGTCCCTTCAAAATCTCCAAATTTGCTTTTTTTGAAATTTGTAACCAAAATATCATTATTCCTTATCTCCATATGCAACAAAACCTTGAACCTAATAGAGCAATGATCACTTGCATCCTGATGTTTTCTAATTTCCATCTTCTCCAACACTTCTATATTAGAAGTTAATAAATCTAAAATAGTATTGTTTCTAGTAGGTTCCTTGACCAATTGGTAAAGAAAATCATATTGAACAGTTTCCAAAAACATTTTTCCCTCATGGTTTGACTCTAACATTTCCCAATCTATATACCTGAAATGAATATCACCCATGATTATTACTCCATAAACAGCTGAAATCTTAATCTAACTAAATTTTCTTATTAATTTCATCATTACCATATGTTCGTCTGTAACAAATTTCCACTAATAGCCTTTTCCCTACTCTATTTAAATGTAAACCATCCATCCCAAAAAGCTTCCTTCTTCCTTTAAAATGTTCCCAAACAGCCAATCTGCTCATCGTTACATTTTAATATAAGCCTAGCATTCATCCCTAGTGAACTACTTATAATTTGTTCCCCACAGTTAATTCTCGGCAGTATCCCTGACACAAATAAGTTATGCCCCTTTTTTTTAAATGTCTTTATCAACCCCTTCTGCTTATCAATTAGCTTCTCTGACCTACCTTTCCCTACATCATTAGCCCCTAAGTGCACAACAAAACTGCATCATTCACATTATTGCACATAACGTTATCACTAGTTAACGCTTAACGTTATAACTCTATCAGATATGCTCTTTTCTCGGTATAGGTGTACACTTAAATAACTTGCTGTAGAGCCTATCAAGTGTCACACCTTTATACTCGGTTTTATCTCTCATTCTTGTGTAAGTTCAAGTTCAGTACCTGTGTGAGATTTTGCTTCTCGTTGTAATTAGGTAGTGTTGCCTGGCAACATTAGTGGGCTCTTTACTTACGCTGAGTTCAACAGATACTTTGTAGGCTTTAGAAAAATTTTATTGATTCACTGAATCTTGAAAAAAACTACTTATATATATCACGATAAAACTAATCAAAGAAAAGTAAACACCTGTCTAATAAAATGAACACGGAGCAATAACACTATTTTTTATTTAAACCTTTACACGTGTAAAAGAGTGAATGTAATAAAACAAACCAAAACAATACAGCCGATAACCTAGCCACTGCTTTTTTATAGGGACTGTCATAAATACATACATACACATATATCAATTATCATATTAGAAAAGATAGAGAAACAAAAAATGCAATAATAACAATAAAACTAGAAAAAATATTTTTTATAAAATTAAGATTTTACTTTTTTCTAGAAGTTTCTACATATTAATAACGATAAAGAACTTTTGTGTAGTGGGTTTAAGGAATCTCAAGAGCTGTAGTACAAGAAATATACTAAATATGATAGTTTTTGTACTAGATAAAAAGAGGGGATTATCATTGAGGTACCTTTCTTTGGACAAGCGGTATAAATTGTTATACGACGTTTAAATACAGTGTATTAAAAGTTTTTGATGCTGAATGAAATTTTGATGCTGACAAACTTATTTTTATTTTTAATTTTTCCAAAGAATTGTTTAGTAATATCAAATAAAAAATATATACTCATAAGTATGCATTTCAGATCTCTAGTGTAACACATTTTTGCATTTATCCCTTCGATATCAAAAACAAAATTCACTTGGTACTCTTACAAAGTTGCTCACTAGATGGCACGACTTTCCAAAGTTATTTTGTTTCCTATCCGAAAGTATGATCTAAGCTGAAAACTACATCATAATGTAGGAATCAACAGCAAATCAAAACGAAGCAATCTTTTTTACTACAGCGCTACAAATAAGCGAGTACAGTTTTAAATTATGTTTATCAAACAAGTTCAAGTTTTATTAATACTCTTATACTTTTGTTTTCATAGATCTAATAAATGCTTATAGTGAGTATTTAAAAAGTGTCGAAGATAAACATACCATTTAACAATTTGTAAAAGACGATGAACACTAACAAAACTATTATGGATACAAGAGAATGTTCCAGAAGTTTCAGTTTTTGCCTCTCTCTGTTCACGATACAGCTTTGCGTGTCTGTAAGAAGTATCTATTATAATTTAATGAGACTACAATATTAATCAAAATAAAATAAAAGTACAAAACTAGGACTGACATCACGATGCTACGGATCTGTTATTTACCGATAAATATACAGAAGTTCTGTATTTTTTTTGTGACGTATAACAACCTTTTACATTTTTAAATAAGTATGATACTATGTAAACGACAACTTAGCCTTACCACGGGTAACTGGTGGATATCGTATAAGGCATAACTTCGTGATACTAGTTTAAACTGTTACTGTAACTATATAATAATATTCAATTTTGTTAGATTTGTAACAAGCATGATGCCTTATCAGACACAACATCAGGCTAGACAGCTATCAATGTACAAATTATTAGTTGAAAGCATTTATAACAACCATATCCAACCAGTGAAAAATGACGTAATGAAAATTGTCGCCAGTCGTATTGAGGTGTATAATCCTGGATTGTGAAATAAATAAAACAGGAAAAGTATCTGACAATTGATTTGATGAAAACAATTAGAAAATTGCCGTATTATATTCCTTCTAATCAGTGATATTCGTAGTGAATGGCGATTCAGTTGGCAAGTTTGTATTATACTTTTGTTAGTTTTATTTGGTGAGTGGTAATATAATCCCAATGGCAGTGTGTGTGTTGATATATAAGATCTAATCGCATTAACTTCTGTGATTAACAGAACGTTGTATGTAATAATAATATTATCATTTTCATGAACTACGAAATTACGTGCTGGATTCCATGTCTCAAAAATATTTGATTCAGTTTGTTTATGAAGCGCACAATATGTAAAGACATTAAAGGCAAGTTCGGAATCTTTTTTTTTATAATAAATTATTTTTTTTATGAAAATAGATTGAAGCACAATCTAGTATACGATGTTATTTTAAAAATCTAGAGTACGAATAGATATTTGTTTGTACTTGTGGATAGCTGTATGTAAATATTTATATATGTGATATTTCCTAACCTAATTAGATATTACATATCGCTCATGTTTAGTTAACTAGTAATAATAATAATTAATTTCTGATGAAGACAAGGAAAATTGATTTCGTAATATATATATATATAAACTTTATTTCTTTGGTTTGTTCATAACATATAAAATATTACCTGCTAATAAAATATGAAAAAATAAAAGTTTAATATTATCTCACAGAGATGTAATCTCCACTACAACTGTTGTCATTACACAAAATAATTACAATTCACTTTGACTTCTGAATAATATGAATGTAAAAGGCAGGAGCTTCGTCTTCACATTTATCCAGTGGTTTGAAATCGCCGTAGATATTATGTTTAGAATCCTCCCCAAAGATTTCCCGAAGCATGCCAGAGAAAGGCTCCAGTCGATGTGGATAATATGATAAACGGAAATGGCTATTATTAAAGAAGAAACAAAATATTATTGATAAATTATAAATAATATAATTATACATATTTACAAATAGTTCTATCCTTTAATGATATTTATATTTCATAAATAAAATTATATTGTCGCTCTCATGAGTGATTAAATAATTTGATTTTATTTATCATTTTAAAGGGTGAACCCAGTTTTCCAGTAAATCACCAATATTTCAGAAGCAGAACGTTAAAGCTTGCGATACGCTAACATGATCAAGATGAGAATCAAAATGAAATCTAGATCTATATATTTAAGCACACACTTCACAGATTTTGATTGTTTTTTGTTTGAGTAAATAGTATTTTCAAGATTATATCCATATTGTCATACATTGAAATTACTCGCTTGAGAAGTTAACTCTTTTCTTTTTTTACGATTACCCACTCGAAAAACTGAACACTTTCTTTAGGATGAGTATATTAGCATTAAAAATATACATAATGTCATTATTGCAGTCATCTAATTCAGAAAGTGAACACATCTATATTAACGAGTAGCCAGTTTCAGTGAACATTACGAGTATGGAAATTGTATTTTTAAGGGAATTTAATAACGGTTTCAATTGAGTATTTAAACGAAAAAAAAAAAACACAAATCTTTCGCCAGTTTCAAACATTAATAAGAAATAATAGCATTTACAAAATTATTGTTACAAGTCAAAACGCCATTTTTGTTTAAATTCCATAGCAAACTTAATTCACGATACAATTTTCGTTGTATTGGTTGCAAAGTACTTACAGAATACTTATATACACCAGTACTTACTCGACTGTAACTCCAGCATAACGTCCTTTCTTGGTAATGGCAGTATCGGTGCTGTCAAATGTATTCTCCAAGTCAGAAATGTCCATGGTGTAGTCGAGTGTTACCAATGTTGGTTTAGAACTCTGGTACAACACGGAGGTCTGAATGCTCTTAATATGTTTACTCTATAAAACAAAAACTAAATGAGTATTTTTTGTATTGCACACGTCTCGGGAATGTTTCGAAAATCTAAAGATATTTTACTGATAATTCCAACTTTTTAATTTAAATTGCATTAAATGGTTTATTATATTAAAGTTTTCTACTCCAGAATATTTATTACATCAATTAGGCTTAGGGATCAAGACAACAGGCAATTCGTCTACAAATCTTAGGTAAATATAGGAAGCAGTTCTTGATGGAGTCAAATTCAAATAAATTATTTTTGAAATATTAACTAGGAGACACAATTTTTGTATCACCCATGCACAGCAACGCTAAAATCAGGGAATCAATTCCCCATGATGGACAGCGCAGATAGCCCACTGTGTAGCTTATATTTTCGTGGAATATCCTTGTTCCAATTTAGATCAGCGAGAACTTGATGGACTTACAATGATTAAATCTGAGATTCGATTCACTGTATTATTATAATCATTATTAAAATTTCGTGATATACCAGTAAGTTTTATTAGCAGGAAAACATTACCTTATGTCTATCATGTACGTCATATGCCACCAAATTGATCAAACACAAAACCATTGTGTGTGAATTTATTTAACCACACAAATAGAAATTAACTTCTAGTATTATAGTGCAAGAAACTTCAAACTTACATTGTAGTAGATGTTCACAGCTGGTGTACTTCCTGTATCGATGATGTAGTCATAGTTACGATGGTCGATGATCAGATAACCGCCGGGCTTTATCATCTCATAGAAGTTCCTGATGGCAGTTTTGTGGTTTTCCAGATCTCCTCGAAAGTCTGGCAAGTGGGCAAATGAGTTTCCAAGACAAATCACACAATCAAATCCATCTCCAGGCTTTACGATATCTTCTGCCAATGTTAGCCAGTTAGCTTCTTCAATAACTACAAAGAAAGAAAAGAAAGGAGTTCACATTCTGGCCCTGCAGAGTCTACTTAAGTATTGCCCCTGTTATTTCATTTCATTTTTAAGATTTTTCTCTAAAAATTCAAGCCAGAAAATTCACTAGTGCCGCCAATCCAGGATGAAGACAGTTCGTACTTACGGAGGCAAGTCTGTCTTCTGAGAGTCATCATCTAAATCGCAGATATTCTTCCACACTCACCAAATCTGGAGGTCACAAATCAATTAGTCTGGAGATAGAATTGAGATCAAAATCAGTGCAATGCAACACCAACTTGACTTTCTCAATGTACACAGGTCACATCTTCAACAATTGCTGAACACTGATGGAAAAAGCAAATAGCACACATGTTAATACTGAAAAACATGACAATATTTTCCTTTGTCTAATTTTGTACTTAATGTTATATTCAAAATCCTGTAATAAGATGAGATTACCAGTTTCACTCATAAAAAGCTCCTATAATATAACTAAACACAATTAACATTGCATATGAAATAACAGTTGGAGTTCTTTATAATAAGATATATAATAGTAAAAAGCCTTCACTAAACGCTCCATCTCATAAGTTCACTTTATACCAGAAGATCTTGGATTCAATGTCTAAAACTTAGGAATTTCGATGTGTTGCACTTTTGTCAAACATGCGCATTTTGCTCTACTACTTACCTCTCGGGTTCTTTTATTAAATATTAACTATTTTCTTCTTACTGTGGTTCGTCATCGCCATTTCATTTTTCTTCAAACTTTATTAATCATATTATTTATAAGGTAAAGATTTCACTTTTTTTAACATAATCTGCGACACTGTCGGTCGCTGATGACTAGAGTTGTTTCCTATCACTTCTAACTTGCACCAGACATTGAACGTGTTTAAACCGCAACAGGTGTAAAGCAACTAATTTCAATAGCATCATTTTTCGCCGAATCGTATGTCGTCACTCTATTTTTAAATACAGATTTATCTCCATTTTCGTCTCGTAATTTCCATTTATATTAGTTCATAGTTGCTGGCCCCCTGGTGGCTCAGCGGCAAGTCTGCGGGCTTATAACGCAAAAAAAAAGTAGGTTTCAGTACTCGCAGTGGCCACAAAGTTTTATTTCCAGTACACAATGACTGGCTTGGAATCACATCCATGTTTGCTTACACTTATATATATATAACTGAAATGAAATTTCCAAAGGATATTTAAGGTATAAATAACAATACTGTTTTCTCATCACATTCTATACCTACCCCAGGCATCAAAAGCGGGGTCTTTTCTTCTGTTCCATCTCTCTTTAAGAGCGTACTTTAACATCTTATCACTGGCATCCACACTTGTCACTTTGAACCCTTCTTCTAACAACATTATTGAGTCGATTCTGTTAAAAAAAAATACCGAAATAAATGTTTGTGGTAGTTACAGCGTTTTTCTATCTCTACATCTTTCGTTTAACACATAAGGATTGGTTTTGTTCACTCTTTGGGATTTTTTTATCTTTATGAATGAATAAAGATTTGGTATTTTCAATATGAACAACACATTGTGAAATACGCGAGCTAGACGACGAAGTCAGAGATACCTCCCTCCCCCTCCCGAAGATTGAAGCATAGCTATTAGACAGCAGCTACTCTTACCCCAATAGCAAGATTATTTGTCAATGTTATAACAATTGAAAGTGCGCAAAGTGTTTAACGACATATTGCGGCTCGAATGTTTGACTTTCTCATTCGTAGCTCGATATATTGACCATTAGGCTAGGTCCGTCTCCACGAATATAAAGAAAAACGCTAACTGGACTGAAACCACTGTTTTCCCCTCAAAACGTGTTTTATAACGATAAGCAAATCCTGAGCTATAAGTATAATCTCAGAATAGGTAGAAAAAATAAAGCATAATGGCATCACATTACTCAGCTGTGCTTGTAAGACTTTATATCCGCCAGCGCTACATACACGGTGTAGTCTAAAGTCTACAGATCAGTTTAACGAGACTTTAACCTGGAATGACGCGACTTTAACTTGGGAAGGGTATATGATCTTGTCAACAATGTAGGAATAGTGACGTTGAAATATAGTTTCTCTTCCTATCCATTTCGAGACTAAAATTGTATTAAATTAAAAAAATAACTTGTAACAATGAAAATTACAGTTTTATTTTCGTATAAAACAAGTACTTTTCGTTTAAAAACCTTAATGAAAGGTAGGGATTTTTTGATAAAATAAATAATAAGTTTGTTAACAAAACTTTAATCTTATTCACCTCTAGAAATTAGTTATGAGCGTCCCTGAATTTAAAATACTGACCAGAGAAACAGTAAGCCAACGGTACCTATCGCTACAACGACTACGTTAGCTCCTTCAAACAAAAACTGATTCACTGTCATTTTTATAACGTGATCACAAATGAAACTGCTGAGCAAATTAAGCAGTATCATATCTCGTACCCCAGAACCTTCGATCCGCAGCCCGACACATCAATCACTAGAACACCCAGCCAAATTCCAAGTCTATCAAAATTGAGAATGAAAGAAGAGCAAATAAAATATTGAACTTTGCGCTACGTCAGAGTTTTTCGGCATTTTTAACTACTACTAATAAACTGCGTTACAAGTTAAGACAGTAGTTTTGACAGTTTTCTCAAATGTTTTTGCCAAAATATTTTTTGTAAATATAATAATTTATAAACTTTTTCATTAACACCCTGTTTAGCGCTTTGTAACAAATCAGATATGAATATGTTTGGTGTACAAGAAATTATTACAGATATTAATATGTCTGATGTACAAGAAATTACTACAGTTCTGACTTAAATCTACCTTAAACAACTTTCTATACTCACCCAGTGCCGCAAGCTACATCAAGAACGTGTTTACAGCTGTGGTCTCTCAAGAGACCAGTCAGAAACATGCGATAATGTTTCGTTCTGAATGTCTTATCTCCAATGTAAACCTCCCACACTTTGGCAGCTTTCCCGTCGGCATATTGATCAGGCAACCCTTCAACTCCAACACCAAGTGATCTTGTACGGTACACGCTATCGACCATGGTGAGCTCAGGAACTGGGTGTCTCGTAGCAGCGAGGTTAACTTAGGGAACTGAAGAAGGGTTCCAAGTTCGTTTCTCATATAGTCTTCACACGTGGTTATCGCCAGGGGGGGAGGTGAGATGAAAATCTTGTTTGATTGGTTAAATGGATGAGATCGGACAACGTTTGTCTTTGATGACTCCACGTACAGGACTTTAGACCTTATGTTGTATAGAATCAAATGATACACATAACCTTCTTATTTTGCATCAAAACCATTTATGGTATCGAGGTATTTCGCAACTTTTAATAGAACATGCTATTCACGTGATGTTGATCCGAAAAAAAAATGTGGATACAGACATGTACAAGATAACTTTAGTAGAAAACATGTGACTTTAAAGAGGGAATAAAGTGATAAACAAGAAATAACTGTAAAAACTAGATCAAACCGGTTCATCAGAGGCGCAACAATTATTTAATTATGGCACTTTTCACAGCAATCTTTGATATATATTTTAGTAGAAACATCTCGTTTCAAAAATAATCTGTACTTTCGCATTCATGAGAAGTTCACAGTTTTATGCCTTAGAACTTTAAATAAAACATATCTAAATAAAGCACTAAAGGACACAAAAAACTGGAATTTATTAACCATGACGTTATTATGATTTATAGATAAACGCGCAAGTCCAACAGTAAATATTATAACATTCAAGAATTTATCTTGTAAACAATCTCGAACACAGCTGAAGCAAATTATCTGTGGTGGAAAACCACAATAACTAATAACAAGAAAACTACAATAACTAATACAAGTAATACAAGAAAACTACAATAACTAATACAAGTAATACAAGAAAACTACAATAACTAATACAAGTAATACAAAAAAACTACAATAACTAATACAAGTAATACAAGAAAACT
>NW_013665987.1:47789-57134 GCF_000517525.1 Limulus polyphemus
GGAAAACCACAATAACTAATACAAGAAAACTACAATAACTAATACAAGTAATACAAGAAAACTACAATAACTAATACAAGTAATACAAGAAAACTACAATAACTAATACAAGTAGTACAAAAAAAACTACAATAACTAATACAAGTAATACAAAAAACTGCAATAACTAATACAAGTAATACAAAAGAAAACTACAATAACTAATACAAGTAATACAAGAAAACTACAATAACTAATACAAGTAATACAAAAAACTACAATAACTAATACAAGTAGTACAAAAAACTACAATAACTAATACAAGTAATACAAAAAAACTACAATAACTATTACAAGTAGTACAAAAACTACAATAACTAATACAAGTAATACAAAAAAACTACAATAACTAATACAAGTAATACAAAAGAAAACTACAATAACTAATACAAGAAAACTACAATAACTAATACAAGTAATACAAAAGAAAACTACAATAACTAATACAAGTAATACAAGTTAAAGTTTACAGTCTACTTCATTTTACTCTTTTGGTGACACATTCGATCCATTTTGCTATACTGACATCAAGTAACTTTACAACCTTGCGTAATATAACGAATGGAGTTCAATAAGCTAAAACGAATTTGATCTCTTACCCATCCAAAAGGAGCTACAAACAGATAAACATTATAAATTAAATTTGGTAACAGGAAAAGATAAAATAAATAAAGTAAGGTAAACGTAGGATGTCACGTAAGTTTTACATCAATATCGCTTGTTTCCATCATATCTCGGCTCCTCCATTGTATCAAAGTAAGTCAATACACTAGAGAAGCTCACAGAACTTCTCAACATAAGATCAACTTGCATACTCGAAGTCATGTTGGCTAATATTTCCAATGAGTTCTACTTTATTCACAATACACAGATTATTATTTATATGGGCTGGTAATTCTACTGATTATTATTTATATGGGCTGGTAATTCTACTGATTATTATTATTACCCATGATTTCAATAATTACGAGTCCAGCCTTTTCATCCTGTAAGCATCAGAAAAGAAAAATTACATGAATTTTGAATTATTTTCGATGTATTTTAGGTTTACCAGTAAGTAACTGCAGTATTTCATTCCATGGTATTGAGATGTAATATAAATGATTGAATACAGAGCTAAAAAGTCAAAGCAGCTGACTCGTTTCCTCAACTTGTTAACCGAAAAGATATATGCTAAGCCTTAGCTTCTCTAAAAACCAGCTTATTATATGTAAGCTCTAATTACTTGATTTTGTTGCTTTCACTGAACCTTAGTTTGAACTTTATTGAGGAAAGTATACTTGTATTAAAAAGTCTCGTCTTAACGCATTGTTTTCGTTTTTTAGATGGCAGTTCTATTAGTTAAATAGTCAAATTAATGTTTATTTAATATGGAAATAAACAAGTACAACTTATCGTTTCATCACGACAGTGGTTGTTTGGGTTTGAAACAAAGCCACCTCAGGCTGTGTCCACCGCGGGAAATCGAACCCCAGATTTTAGCGTTGAAAGTCTGTAGACTTATCCCTGTCCCACCTGGGGACAAACATACAGTGGACGATGATTTTAGACTTTGCTACTCTTGATTTACGGTCTTGGGCAAAGAGAAGTTTCAAAACGGAAATATTTGACAGAGTTTTTGGAGAACCATGTAGATAAATCAAGTGTCATATCATTCACTAGTTTTTAATTTATAATCTCAGCAGAGTTATTTTATTATTTTCAGTCTGTGATTATTTAAAAGTGCAGTACATTCACAATAATAAAATCATTCTATCATGTTATATTGAGGACATCAATGTTGTCTGCATGTCCTTTTTCTTGGTTCTTATATAGATGATGTTTCGGGCTTCATTCTGATCCTTTACTTAAACTCCGATAAAGAATATTTTGAACAAGATATACTTCCAGACGATGAACATTATACATCATACATTATTATAAACATCCATCTTAACTCCAACTCTACTAAATAGTCTTGCGAATTAAACTTCGATAATCAACTTATCTTATTTATATATACTTTTACCAATAAGTATTTGGCTTAGCTAGACATATTCCGATTGCAGCTTTGAGGTTTGCTCATACTCATAAATAAATAAATACGTTATACTCTAGTTTGAAAAATACTAACTAACTAAGTAATTAACTCCTTTTACATGTGAGATGTTTGTTATATTTAACTTATCAATTTTGAGCTATAACAAATTGTGTTCAAAAATCTAATTTTGAGAGTATTGTCAGATTGAAGTAGAAAGCTAATTGCTTATATTTCAATATATCTGCAGAGAAACATGTAATGCGCTTTTTTCAAGCAATTAGTTTGGTTTGGTTTTGAATTTCGCTCAAAGCTACATCACCAAATACATATGTTCTACACTACACTTATTTACTAATGACAGTATCCGTTGTTGTTATTCCGTGATTGCGAGATATGTATGTTTTATAATATATTATTACCCACATATGGTGTTGTTATTCCCTCATTACCAGCCATATATATATTTTATACCATATTTTTACTACTAACATACACCCGTTGTTTCTACTTTTTCATCTTGTCTTGTCTTGAATTTCGCGCAAAGCTACTCGAGGGCTATCTGCGTTAGCCGTTCTTAATTTAGTAGTGATAGACTAGAGGGAAAGCAGCTAGTCAACGCCACCCACCGACTAAGTAGTGGTGAAATTTGGTGATGTAAAGTGTTTTTGGTTAGAAATGCCAGGGAATGTCTGACACAAAATCGGGACTAACAGATACCAGGGAATGTCTTACACAAAATGTTAACCTAAGTTTCCATTACTACTCGCTAAAGTATTGTATGACACAAAGTGTACGTGTGTACCACAATGCAAAAGCTGGGCATCTCAGAATAATCCGAAAGAACAGACCATCAGTTTTCCACTCAAATAGACTAATAATATATACAGTCACAGTCATCTAAAATTCCATGCTTATGTTTCATTTAGTAATGTTTTCATGCTTAACTATACAAAGATGTCTATTTTAAAAACTTGGTTGGTTTGAATTTCGCACAAACCTACTCGTGGGATATCTACAAAAGCCGTTCTTATTCTAGCTGCGATAGATTATAGGGAAGGCAACTAGTCATCGCCACCATTCGCCAACTCTTTTATCAACGAATACTGAGATTGACCCTCACATTATAGCGTCTCCACAGCTGAAAGGGCGAACATATTCGGTGATAGAGATTGGAACCCGTGACCCTCAGGTTGCGAATCCAGCGTTCTAACCATCAAGCCATGCCAGGCCTTCCAAGCAGTTAGATTAGTGATGATAATTCCACTCTTCCGTTTATATTTACGACTTTTTATTTATCTTTTCTACCATAACTAAACGGATTACAAACGCAATTAAATGTAAACAACATCACGGGGTAACATACAGTGTAAATGGGATGGTGGGCCGAGCTTGATTAGCGTGCCCGAAATTCAGTGGTTCGTGTTCCGTTAGCGCCTAAAAAAACTTGCGCACTTTGAGATCGTGGGTGCGTTATAAGAGCAACGCTCAAATCCCACTACTTGGTTTGACAAGAGTAGATCAAGATATGTCCGTGGGTGGTGTTGACTACTTGATATCCTTTCAGACCACAAGTTCAAAATTAGATACAGCTAACAAATAGCCCTCCACTCTCCACCAACAAACAAGTCCTGGGGTGGCCGATGATAATAAAACCAACTTCTGTAAATCGCATTTAGCAACAATAAGAACGAATAAAGTTTAGAAGACACGGCAAAGAAAATGTAATTCAAAAGACTTCTGAGCTTTGCCTATTTTATCGATGGAAGTAAGTAAAAAAACAACAACAGTAAATACTATACTATTTCGTAATACTTTTCGGATATCAACAATATGTAGCAAGTTGTTCAGAAGTACCCTACAGAGGCGTAGCTGGATATAGGGTTGGGTGATCGTCAGTCTCACACCTTTATAAGTGGAGTAAGATATAGATGTTAAAATAAATATTAATACTTGTTACAAATTCTGAATTCGAATAACCCATATATGAAATTCTTAGACATTAAATATTTATCTGAAATTATAGTTATCTAAAGTATGCATTATCATAAATACGTGTATCTGAAAGGTCTAAAATGTAGCCTCCCATACACCATACAATAATGTCATAGTCCATATTCCAAAGGGTAACAATGTGGACCATTTTCAGTTCTGTCTATTCAAATCAATATTACCCATCTTCTCTTTAGTTGGTGTCGTTCAGTCATCTTATAAAGTACTAAACATACACACTAAAGACGAAGTTACTAAAGAACTTGTTTTAACGGTGAAGGTCATTAACATAAAATCATACATTTTTAACCCATTGGATAAATTCTGTAACGGTCATTGTGAGTTGAGCTTTCTTATTCGAACCAGTCCTTTTAAATAAACTAAATTTTCGATGATTCGGATTTATAAGTAAAATTGTTATGTCTGTTAATGACTGGATCATCATTTAAAAGCAGCACTGTTTGATGATATCAATAGAAACTAGAAATATTATTAGATGAGGTTCTATTTTGGGATGAGAGTGTGTTGAAATCTGACTTATAGGTTAGCGTCAAAGGAAGTGAACAAACATAGCACGAGAACCATCTCAAGTTCTACATACACTCTAATATTCTTTTCAACAATTGAATGCATTAAATTTCTAGCAATGACCAAGGTTTCAAATCAAAGGTTTCTGAGAAACTGATCGTTGTCGCGATTTCGAAACTACTGCGCAGATACACCACATGTAACATCTGCAGAATTTTAACACTGTGACGTCATTAATGTCCTTGAAAATATATAATCGTCTCATAATTTCACAATTTCTTTTACAAAAATGGTTGAATTATAAACGCTTCTTTTCTCTGGCGACTTAAAAAATAAACTGTATGGATAAAATAAAATAAAACTGACATTTACCTTCATAAACATTTTGTGATAAAGTTTTCAAGTGCACTTACTATAATCATTAGTTAAACCTAACTCATCATTAACAACCCACGTTCAATCAAAACAAGATATCGTTATACCCTGCGCAGTAGCTTCAAAGTGATGGAGTAATCGCTTCTTAATACGTGGTGGTTTATATCAGGTTAAAATAAAAGTTTCTCTCCTTATAGGCTTTAAATGATTAAGTTTCCACCGTATATGCAAAAGCCCGAGTAAAGTTGAAAATCTTTGAGGCGTATTAATTTCTTTCTCGATGTTTAGTAATGATGAATTATACATGCCCGGTTGACAAGGGAGGGCGATTGCCACCAGGGCTTGCAACCCAGGCGTAAAAACCTTGTAAAACAAATATGGAGAAGAATCACGTGATATGTCATAGAGCTCGGACATCCGCCATAGGCGACGCGCATAGCTGTCGTCAAGGGAAGGCAAGTAAACCGTTGGAAATATGGGATTAAAGACATGGATGAAAAAGAAATTGCAGACCTGGCAATGAACAGATATGATTGGAGGAGGCCAACACGTGTGAAGTACAACGACTTCTGCTAAAGGAACAGCCGAAGTAATAATAATCAATTATATAGCCATAAAAAACATACTAGTTATCAAGGCCGTAAATTGCTATGATGAAACCGGTTGATTTTTGGCTTCCTTCACTCTCTCTCACACACACACAGATATATATGACTGGAAGTTATAGCTTGAAACCCAAGTTTGGCCTCGGTAAAATATTGGCTGTGATAACCGTGATGCTAGATATTCTTTAATACACGATAGACTGTACTAATGTGGTAAGGTTTCGCATTATCTGCACTTTTGTTATCCATAAGAAACTTGCTCAAATACCTAAAATTAAATACTGGTCATTTTATAAATACACACTACGGTTAAAAACAACAACTTAGTTTTGTCTACCAAATAAATGTTTTTATTTGGGACTGATCTACAGTCACTACCACACTTCGACGCTCTAACGCGACATCTTCGGGAGTACAGTGTAATGGTAACTGTAGATCAGTCTAAATAAAACTGTTTATTGTGTGAACAAAAAGTTGTTTTGAACTGTAGCATCTATTTATTTATGATTTTACACAAGTGTTAAAGAACGATTTTTTAACTTGTAATTTTTATCATCATTTGTGTGAAATGTAAAAACATATACAAAACATTGTTGTATAGATCGTTCCTTGTTATTAAAATAATTACAAATTTAAAATTCTTGGTTACCATTGATAAAGTGTGAATCTGAGATTCTCATTTTATCTCTGCACTTTTTTTCGGCGTTGTGGTTGGGACACTCGAGTCGCAATCTAAAAGTCGTGGGTTCTAACCCTGTCTCCGAACAGGCTCGCCCTTTTAGCCGTGGGGGCGTTATAATGTGACGACCAATCCTACTTTTCGTTGGTAAAGAGTAGCCCAAGAATTGGTGGTGGGTGATGTTAACTAGCTATTTTCCCATTAGTCTATCACTTCAAAATTAAGGACAGCTCGTACAGATAGCATTCGTGTAACTTTGCGTAAAAATTAACACAAATACCACAATCAGAAAGAAATGTGAATGTATGGTCATACAGTAAGGAAACTGATTGAATAAAACTTAATGTATGGTCATACTGTAAGGAAAATGGTTGAATAAAACTTAATGTATGGTCATACTGTAAGGAAACTGATTGAATAAAACTTAATGTATGGTCATACTGTAAGGAAAATGGTTGAATAAAACTTAATGTATGGTCATACTGTAAGGAAAATGGTTGAATAAAACTTAATGTATGGTCATACTGTAAGGAAAATGGTTGAATAAAACTTTTTTTTTCAAATTATCCTTGTGCTCATCTATTGTTTTTAAACAAAATAAATAAAACAAAAAGATCAGAAATTTACCTTCTACAAAGTATAAATTCCAGTATTTTTAAAAGGATTGTATTCCTATGATTCTTACCTGCATATAAAGCAGTGTTTGGACATACCTTTTTGATTTCATTTCTAGCAACGATGTAGTATTGGTTGTTTTGCTGATAAAAACTTCATCTCATTTGTTAGCTTATGGTGTTGTAAGTCCATGAAAATACCGCTGACCCCCTGGGGGACAAGTCCGTGACATTATATTTCTAACCATTCAAATTAGACTTTATCTTTCCAGTTAAACTTAATCGTTGAAATTTGTTAAAGATTTAATTTGATTTGATTACTCCGCTTCTATATAAACAAATACAACAGACTTCAGGTAAAAGTTCACGCTTGTAGTAAATATAATCTACTTTTTTAATAGCAATGTCCAGTGGATTAGTATATATAGTATAGTCAATGCTTAATTTTACTTTCAACAGAATTGACTATCTCGTGCTAGCTTCACACCCTTTACAGTATCGAAATGTTTTCGACAATGTCAGATAATCAATTTAACCAGATAAACGCATATACTTATACACATTATCAAAATTTCTAGCAAAGATATAATTTTAGCCGGATTATCTCTATTTAATCGTTCCTCTTTAGAAGAACTCGATTTTACCTGGCAAGGTGTGAAGAACTTCTTTAAGGCTTAGCTGAATTTAGTAGAAACTTATTTTATATTTAGGAATTTAAGAATGCGACGGGGCAATATGGACTCAGCCAGTGACGGCATTTTAAAATCTTGCCACCAGTACCAATATACTCAAAGCCGGCTTGTCTCATTGCCCAAAATTTAGGGTGGGAGGAATTTCATGTACCTACTTTGATTAATTAGATCGAAATGATTCGCATTGAGGATCGTTTCTGGTGAAAAAGTTTCTATAAGTTTCGACTTTTGCCCCTTCGTGTTTTTGCTATTATATTATACTAGCAGAGACCCGCAAAACATTTCCGGCCAAATTAGTATCTTTATTGTAACAGTATGTCTTTAAATATAACATTTCTAGCACAATGCAAACGAAGTGTAATCGTAAACAACGAAATGTGTAAATCCACTTGTATATAGGCCGTACTTTATAAAACTTTAATTTATGTTAGGCCTAAGGTCGATAGAGAGATAACATAACATTGTAACCTGTGTACGTTTTGTTTTTTTTTAACTTTAGTTTAGTTAGGACTAGACTTTACTGTACTTAATACTATCGATAAATAAACTTGTTATTCTACGACCTAATGTCAAACCTTTTTTAAAAACTTTGATAAGTTTTTAATATTCTCTTGTAAAAAATGGTTAATAAAGTATATTTACATTCCTCTTTTATCGTTACTTTTTGTTTCATACAGCGATTGTAGCGACTTGATCACTGAGCTTTGCAGCTCTCTGCCGCAGGCAGTTTGTCGTCGAGTAAATAATGCACATGCGCGTTTTTTCTTTGGGAAACATTCTAACTACGCATGCTTATGCAGCAGGTTCCCGGTCAGAGAGCGTAACGGTCGTACATACAGACAAGCAGATTAATAGTATAGAAGATTATATCGGATGTGTCTACCTTTCTTGATGTTTCAATCACTGTTGTGTTTGTGGTATCCCAGCTGGCCTAATGAGCCCTTGTATTGAGCAAAAGGTCTTGTCGGCACTGTATATAGCAGATATAGTTTCATAACGTATCAAACTTCTGATAAAACGTGTATACGTTATTATACAGTGCTCCGTGTTTACTGAAATTCAATGCTAGAAACTTATTTTGGGTTTTATTTTTACGATGTCAAGACATAATTTCATTTTAAGAGGTAATATTTCATACCATTCTACCTTTTTACCACGGTACGAAATATTATGAAACGGCACTTCGAAGTTTTTAGCTTTCACTATAAAGAGTTAAATCCACGACTGACATGACCGAAGATTTTTCATAATGTATGTCAAGAACAGTAACATTTAAAATAGAGCATTGTGAGTTTCACTTTATGTAGAAAATGCAAATGATAATAAATTTTACAAACAAATGTTAAAATTCGAAACCCAAAACTGCAACAGTATGACAATTTAACGGTTTCACTTGCACATCCTGTTATAACTATGTGAACAAGGTGAAAAAAGACAATCTTAATTTACCTTATTTTACCACATGGTGAGTTTGTGTTCTTTTGCAACTTGAAGTTTGCTTGTATTAAGATGGTCTGAAAAAATATTTTTTTTAATTTGTGCTACAAGACGGTTCATTTTCTAACATATTTGAGCTACAACAGAATCAATTTTTACGACAACCGAACTGTTTTCTATCGTAATTTCCAAATGCATTAATAATAATATCCATTTTAATAAAGATACAATGTAGTATCAAGAAACTTAAGATCACACACCAAGTTTCTTACGTATTTCATTACCTGAAGACTAATATACACCTGGAAAAAAGTTAAGCACCCCCAAATATTTTTCAGGATTGCTTATTGAAAATAAGGTTTAATTT
>NW_013665987.1:58067-63129 GCF_000517525.1 Limulus polyphemus
TTATGAACATTGCTCAACATCATGAAAATTAAACCTTATTTTCAATAAGCAATCCTGAAAAATATTTGGGGGTGCTTAACTTTTTTCCAGGTGTATATATGAAAGAGCATTAAAATATGTTGGCGTTCAGCTATAACAACAAAACATGTGGAAAAATTTGACCACATGGTAATCGGTAAAAATTACGGGCTGGAGATTCCTACACGTGGCAGGTTTTGGTAGCATTACATACACTGCAGGGTATAGAAAGAAAACTTCTTATATGGTAAATAGCTTAATGAAAAACACAAATGGTGTATAATAAATATTTTAGCATAATTCAGCTCATGATTAATGCACAATCAAAAAAGTTGTTGCTTTTTTGTCCAAAATTTACCTCAATGTCATGTTCTTAATTTCGTATTTAAAATATATATTAGTAAACTTTAAAAAAAAAGGTCACTTTCATTATATCATTTATTTCACTGCTTGGATTTAACTTGTTTATGAATCTAACTGCATTAACTAAACTAAGATCAATGTATAAAACAAACAACCTTACACTACTTTAGGGTTAGACTACACTACAAGTGTTTGTCTATAAAATACACAACTTTTTTTCTTTCAAACAATAACCTTTTTTGTACACTAACTTAAATAAAATGACACTGAACATGCTCTGAACATAATCTCTTTATGTGCCAGTTCTCACACACACAAAAAAATACAAACTAATTCAGTACTAAAAAGCTTCATATTCATTGTTTTATTTTATAATTTATGAATATTGGCACTTTAGAATTAGATATACCATATCTTCATAGCAGAAACATAAAGTGCAATACATACAATAGTAATATGAAAATAAAATACATTAAAACAAGTTAAGGAAAAAGAAAATTTGTCCTTGAATAAGCTCTGCTGGTTCTTCATACTTTTATTTTATACGAATTATGTTTTTAATCTTCTAGGACGCTATCTAGCCAGTCTTCTATGGACGTTTTACTTGGCTCAGGTATACCTAAATATGATAAATATTTATAATTATACATGGTGGGAAAATAGATAAACTCAAGTAGGCTAAGCCAATATGTACATTTTAGTCTTCAAAATGGAATACATATTAATATATTTTCTCGGACAGTTCTCTATTTCTAAACAAATCAGTCTTTCTCTACTGCTACATAAATAGTTGATAAACTTATAAGCCTTTTTTTGAATACAAATAAGTTATTACAGGTGAATCCAATACCAAGTAAACCATTACTTCCCCACCATAGCATCTAGAAAAATAAAATAATTTTTCAATTACTATTTAATTTGAAACCTGAAATAAAATGTGATAGAAAACAAGATGGCTTACCTACTCAAAAACACTCACATCCCAAGACTGAATGAAATGTTGACCATGGGACATTTTCAATGTAAATAAAATAAAATAATAATAAAGATTCTAATGATATAAATAATTATCAAATACTCTATCTTTAGATGCTTGAACCTGAATATTCATTCTTGGGCTTGTCTTCATTTGAAGAAAGATTATAAAGTACATTAACCTCTTTGAAACCAGGCATTTTGTATTCCCATGAACAAGGGAAAATTGGAAAATTTGATAAAATATCAAATATTTTATATTTAATTAAATTATTATATCTTTTATTTGAGACAAGTGCTAAAAAGCCATTATCATTGGATTCAGTGTAAAAAATCCTTACCAAAATATGCCTCTCTGTGGTATACATAAGATAGCCAAAATTAAGTCAGAGTGAATAGCATTAAACAAAGTGATATAACAATAGTGCCAGAACCCCACAAGTGTAATGCTAGGCACAGTTAGGCCAGCTAAAAAAACATTTGGACTACCATACAACTTACAGTCTACATAATTTTTGGCCCAATATTTTGTCATATTTTTCACGAACTGACGCATTGTGATAAAACTTAAAGAAATGCACTATAAGGTTTACGATGACTTTGGTATTGCATGCATTGTTATTAAAATATAGCTGTGGATTTAACTTGGAACTCTGCTTAATTCTGAGGCAGTCTTATCTGAATCAATAACAATCCTCTATAGGCACTTTGGCCTTGTATAAAATAGGATATTAATGGTACCATGGTTTCATTTGATAAGATATTGTGCCTAAGCAAATTTTCATTAAAAATGTTACATTAATTAAAGTATAAAACTTCAAGCATTGTATGTTGGTATCTATATAGCAGCAGCAGCTATATAAGGTTACACAAATGTAATTGAGCATAAAACTGGATACAACTTTCATCAACAGATCTTTCTGTAACTAAAATGTCATTCTAAAATCTTATGAATTATAAAAATATTTATTTCAAAATGCACATCCTCACATACCAAAACAGAGACATGTCACTCTAAGATTGTGGCTTTATTGGTGAATGCATTATAACTGATCACAAGTTACTTGTACAGATTAAAAATAAAATTCTACCTTGTACTATAGTGTCTGAGTTCTATTTAAATATCACTAGAGAAAAAATATATTTAAAAAAATTCAAATGCAAAAATGTTAAGGTATTCTATAAATTCTTATACAAAGTCTCTGTCCATGAAGTTTAAGTCAAATTTTTATTTTGAAAATGGTGTGTGAAACGTCCCACAGCAAGTCCGAAATAGTTAAACATAACAATATCCTAGATCTTGTAATGTCTACATGTTACAAGTTAAAGCTATAAGATTTGTCAATCTTTTTGTTGTAACTGTAAAAACAAGCAGAGTTGAAAACTTCTTGATAAAGTATGTTGGGTAGCCAAAAATCTTGGATAATATATTTTTCTGTCTTTTCCTTTAATCAGTGGATTTCATTTATAAAATCTAAATCAAACATGTCTCAAAGATAGCTCAAACAACGTTCTTAAAATAAATCAAGCTGTAGCCTTAGCTGTCCATCTTGACCACCATTTTAGTAGTCTGAATAGTGTACAACCATGAAAATATTGTCTTAAAAATAGTATACAAGTTAAATTTTTAATGAATCTGATAAGGTAATTGATAGCTTGTTTAATTATAAATACTCAAATATTGAGATAAATTTTAGAATGTAGGCTTAAGTTTCAATAACACCTAAAAGTATGTTTTTCTTCTACTAACTTTGAAGTCCTTTTTTTTCTGCAACTTTTAAAATCTTTACCTTTTTTGCATACCAGATAGATAAAGGTTTGATAAGTGAAATATCAAGTTTAACCAGAACTGATTCTTCATTGAAATTTTGAGAGAAATTAATTTCTTCTCTTTATGTGTAATAAATAATTCGTTTTCTTTTAGATTAGTTGGATCTTAGTCTAGAACATAAAATTTTAAAGAAGAATTAAGAAAGCCTTAAAATAATTGTCTTATTTCAAACATTTAATTCTTTTAAAACCACATAAAGGAAATGAGGTTGTTATTCTTAGTAAGGAATTATTACTAAGAACTTCTGAGTAAAGTAAGTACAATACATGAAGTCTGATGAAAAAAATATGGAAATTTTATCACATAACACAAAAGTTTATGTTCTATACTAAGATCCAAATAATCAAAGAGAAAATCAAGTATTTATCAGAAGTTAACAGAAGAAATTTCTCTTAATAGTTTTAATCAAATTCAACCAGTTGGCTCTCACTGCAGCATTTTATATGGTCTGTCTAAAATACAAAAAAATTGTTATTCAATAAGACCTATGGTCTCAAGTATTAAAACTTATAATCACAATTTAACAGTTTTTAGTTGGATTTTGTACAACACCTGTGAAAAGTGAAGTTACAGTAAAGAACAGTTTCAAATATCTGGTACTATGAACAAGGTTGGTCAAAAACAGTGTCCTGAAAAATATAAACTATTTGTTATTTTATTGATGTTTTAATGATACTTGTACACGTAAACCAGGGTTCTGTCTCCTGTGAACTATTTAAAAAAAATTGTTTTAAGCATTAAATTTACTGTGAAGGAACAAACAATTACATTTTTTGGATCTAAACCTTAAAATATTGGGTAACTCTTTTTCTATTCACTTACCATAAAGCTATCTTCACTTTGACTTGTACCTTTTAGTTTTAAGTAACACTTAGAATTTTGATGGAATGTGCACATAATGTAGTTGGTAATCATCAAGGAATCAACATGAATTTTAAATACTTTCTGTAAAGGAATGACTTTCTCATTTCTTTTGTTATTAAAAATGATTTAAACAAATTATGTAACAATACAAAGTGTTCAAACGTTCAGTTTTCCTATTGATGAATACAGATATACAAGTGAAACATATCTGTTTAAGGTACACAGTCAGTAACTCTTTAAATATATTTTAAAAAGGTACAAGGTTGTTTATGATAACACTAATGTTTAGGTAAAGAAATCCTAAGTGCAAGTAGTAATAGCACATTTAATTATAAATTGTGTCACGTTTGGTTACCAACACTAAGATCCCCACAACCCAATTTTTTAAGTAGCTTTCTGGCACTTTACCCCTCTTTCTGACCATTTCTGGCTACAATCTATACAGTCCTGTACCACATAATAGTTGAGTCAAAGCTAGAAAATTTGCAATTTTCTATTTTAAACTGTTAAAAAAAGTATGTTTTAGTTTATAGCTATTTCTCACTGATATTCAGCTCATTCTATAGGTGGATAGCATGTTCGATTCTATTTACATATGTTTCATAAAACTGGCAAAGGAGATGAAATGTTATGAGTTTATACAGCTGAAGTGTAAAGTGCTTGCATGCTGCCAATGGCAACAAAAACGAATTTCACAGGATTACCATTTACAGAAACATCCTGATGAAATGAAAAGATTCCATATTATCAACAAGAGACTCTTATTAATCTGAATTTGCAATAAAAACAAAACTTGAAGATAGCTTTTATATGCAGAAACATCTGTTAGCTGAGTTCTTGCACAGATCTTAAAATATAACATTGATAAACGGAAACATCGGCACATGTAGATATGTAGATCTTGAGAGTCAAGTTGTTCAAAACTTGAAAATAGCATTGATAACTAGACCAACTGTTGGTTGAGATGTTGCAAAGGAAATATCTGCTGAAGCTTTTCGCCAGACACTAATC
>NW_013665987.1:63551-71662 GCF_000517525.1 Limulus polyphemus
CCAATCAGTGAAAAAATGTCTGTCATCAAAATCATGTATGTTTAACCATGTTTCAGTTATTCCCATCACATCAAAATCTCCATTTCTACCAGTGCTCTAAAGTCATCTATTTTATTTCTTATACTTATAGCATTACAATAGTAGCAATTAAGCCTATCCTTATAACTACTTCTATACTCATTTCCTATGCTAAACTTTTCTCTGCCTCTTATTCTTTTTTGCATTCAGTTTTTCCTGGCTCTCACCACTGTCTAGTCCTAGTTTAAAACTTCCATTACAGCTGAGTTAATAACCTTAGCAAACAAGTCAGCCCCTACTCTATTTAAATTTAAACCATCCATTGCAAAAAACTCCCTTCTCCCACTGAACTGATCCCACAAGTCCAATCAGCCAATCTAATCATCCTTACATACTAATCTAAGCTTAGCATTTAGCCCTAATGACCTATTTATAACTTCATCCCCACATTTAATTCTGGGCAGTATCCCTGACAAAATTAAGTTATGGCCGTTTTCTTTAAGTGCCTTTATCAACCCCTTATATTTATTAATTAGCTCCTCTGACCTACCTTTCCCTACATCATTAGCCCCTACAACATGCACTACAAAAACTGCACCTCTGATAGCCACCTTTGTTATATCTCTTGCTCTGTCAGTTATATTCTCCACCTGTGCCCCTGGGTAGCATAATCTTATTATTTTCTCCTTATTTACCCCCACAGACTATTCTATCCACATGCCTTATTAAGGAATCACCTATAACTATAGCCTCCTTATCATCCACATCCTTCTCTGACCCTTTTGTTTTCCTTCCCTCCAATAGTTCCCCATCTGCAGAAGCCAAGGGCTGAAATTTGTTGCTCAACAGAATAGGCTCATTATAAATAAATTCACCACTTTTAGCCCTAATAGTACTCTTTCTAACTTCCTTAAAGTCATTGTTAGCTGATGTATTCCTTGCATGTAAAAGTCAAGCTCCTCCTGAAATCCCACTGCCATTTTTCACAATCTACACTTCTCTTTATCTGTTGCCTCTACTTTAGTCATGATTGCCTTTAACTTTTCCTCCAACCTTCACACTCTACATAAAAATTTCATATCTTCATTACTAGCTTCCTTATAAGTACATTCCAGTCCTGAGTTCCCAAACAAAACCCACTCCTTGCACCCATTACACCTAACAAACTGCAAATGCTTAACCCCTACAATAGTCTTAACCATTGTATTTATAGTGTTATAGCCTGAAAGCGATAATAATAATACTCAGTACCAAATACCAGTAGTTTATTGTTAACACTGTTACTGTTAGGCCTAACATTTAAGAATCAATTATATAATTTTATCACTACTTTGTCTTCACACTAAAGTAATAAAGTTTATCTTTAATTATATAGAAGTTAATTTATTAGAACAATATACGTAACATTAATAATAAAACATATTTAATTTAGCCTGATTTATATTATAACCTCCTTATATCTATAAAGTATAAGATGAATTTAAACTAATGGATCTAAGTTCAAATATACACATGAATTCTAGAACACCAAGAAACAATAAACTAACATCGTAATTTTTCAATGATTAAACAGTTTTACAAGAAGCACAAAAGGCTTATGTGCCTTGGCAATGACTGGGAGTGAATGAGTAAAATAAAATTTCTAAAAACTTACCGGTGTTCTTTGTTCTTGCACTTTCTTCATTACCAATGCGAAGAACAGAGAATGAAGAACTTGCAATATTGGGTGAAGTCTTTTTTGAATCTAGAAATAAAGAGGGTGATATTTTGATCTTATTACTTTGATGCATTGTTTTATACTTAGAACACCAAATGATAGGAATATTGCATTATAAATTTAAAATACAAATTTATAAAAAATGACAATTTCATAAAGAGTATTACTAGTTAAAAAAATATCTACAAAGTATAATTTAACAAACTACATTATTTAACTACAAAAAATATTTATATCAAGGTGTAGATATACAATTAAAGAATAACCATACAAGTGTTTATCTTTATAACTCCATAATATGTAATAAACAGAGAGAGAGAGAGAGAGTTCAAAATAAAAGCAATAAAGTTGTGTTATAAAACTTCTTCGATGTAACTGTTGGGTTAATGTGCCCCCTGGATCATAAATTCATACAAGTACCAGATATTTAAGATCTATATTTAAGTCGCTAATTAACTTATATCGCATTACCTATAGACGTTATGTGGACCAAACATTAATATTGATGTTTATTTCCAAAATTACCATAAACTGAAATAGATGGTATGGTTCACTCACTTGTAAAGTAAACATTAATAATGGTGTTCATTTCCAGAATTATTGTAATCTGAAACAAATGGTATGGTTTACTCATATGTAAAGAAAACATTAATAGTTGTATTTATTTCCAAAATTATTGTAAACTGAAATAAGTTTAACAGTTCACTCATGTGTAAAACAAACATCAATAATGGTGTTCATTTCCAAAATTATTGTAAACTGAAACAAATGGTATGGTTTACTAATGTCTAAAGCAAACATTAATAATAGTGGTTATTTTCAAAGTTATTGTAAACTGACACAAATGATATGGCTTAGCATTTTACCCTTGTTATCTGAAGATTATAAAACTGAACCAAAAACAAAAAACAAATTACCATCAAAAATGGTTATACAACTAAGTTAATTGACATATTGTTGTTTAAAAAATAAAGAGCATTAATTTAAAATCAATATACCCACATACTGTACCAAATGACAATAAAAAACAGAAAGAAATGGTGTAAAATAAGTTACATTGGGAACCTTCTCACAAAATATATCACAGACTAAACAAAGAAATCTATAAACCAGCCTTCTACTGTAGACAACCTATGCAAAATGTTGTGTAACAACAAAGATAAAACATGTCAAAACTGCAATAGTGTACATGTAGGTCAGATAAGATGTTCCATAACAACAAAAGTTAGAGAACATTTACGAAGCTGGAAATTGGGAAAAATATACTCAACTTCTGCATCACACCTTAAGGAAACTAAACACCAAAACTACAAAATTTTATATGATGATGAAAAAGACAAAAAAAAAACAATTAAATAACCTGGAAATTTTCGAAATAAATAGAAGTTTAAAAACAAATTCATACAAAATTCTTAATGAACAGATCAATGTAAGCTCCTTCCCACTTCTCACCACACTTATCTCAGAGTGAATGTCAAAATTACTTCCAGTTCTTTGGTTGAACATATACATACCTGTTTACAAGCTAATTCAGTCTGTATCTGATGATTCCTTTACTGGTGAAACCATGGTTGTAAAATATGAAATACTTGTGAAACATACAATTGTCAGTGTCCTTGTTTTCTTCAATTCCACAATTATAGAGTTGCACCAAGTACCGATAGTTTTAGATATTAATAATATACTCTTTCATCCTTCACCATATATGTAAATATATATATACACACAAATACACACACCCCAATTGGTTCATAGTGTCTCAATCTTATCTAAGGATTTATTGTTTAGGGAATCAAGTATACACAACTCCATGCTTTTCCTGTAATAAGGAATCCGTGTTTAAGCCTTAATTTTCTATGTAGTGAGGACCCACTTTTTAATTTTTTTTAAGAATATTTCCTCAATGTTTTAGTGTTGTTTCTGCGAATGACCTGTATGCAAAAACAAGAGATACATCTCCTCTACAAAAATATATCTTAAAAATTCTTTAAGCTCTTTAAATATCAAAGTATTAAACAGCCCTGTAAATAATGTAAACTAAACTGAAACTTTCATAAAACCTTTAAAATTTACACTAGACTAATATAACATCCATTACAGATCACTTGAAAACCTTTGATTTAACTTGCATTAAAAAGATTTATGTATATAAAGTTAAAATCATAAATAATATTCAACGTTAAGCTGGTACACAATTAAAAACATTTTATTTAGGCCTTCAAAAAGTTGAAGTCCATAGATAGGCCTAAATAAAATGTTTTTAATTGTGTACCAGTTTAACGTTGAATATTATTTAGGATTTTAACAGAAATACAGTATTAGAAAGATGAAAATACTATTATCTAATAGAATTAATTTATAACTCACTAAAATCAGATCATTTCTAAACTTTTTCTAATCTTTTCTAAACTCCTATCCTGATATTGTGATAATTTCCTATCTTAATAGTTATCCAATTAAGCTTTCAAAACTAAACATTTAAAAATTATAATAATAAACTTTGAAATGTTTTGAGAAATTGGTAAAAAAACTGTTCAGGCTTCTAAAAAGAATTTCTAGTAGTTGAGATTATATTTAATGAGTATGTATCTGGATGAACTTAATCAGAATCTGCTGAATAAAACGTGTGAAAAACAGTATGAGACTTTTGCGAATACATTAACTTTATCAATAATTTCTTATGTACATGTTTTATATTATTCCAATAAAGATAAAACACTTTTCAAATATACTAAGTGTCCTTCATGACTGCAACATAACTCTCACTCACTTTAAGCTACCCATGGTGTATAGTTTAGGCCCCTGATTTTCACCAACACATAATATGATTGTTGATTTTTTTACCACTGTAAAATTTTTGAGTCACACATAAATTTTATGGTTGATTTGATAATAATAATGAACAAAAATATCAAAATATCACAAGTGCTATAAATATAACTTAATACTTACTGTTAACAGAAAAAATACTGCTATTTGATGGTGTACTTAAAGACAGAAGAAATTCCAAATCATCATCATCATCTTTTGCAGTTGTTAAAGAACTTCTTTCTTTATCTTTTGTCTTTGAAATATTGAGTTCAGTACGAGCTGGAACTGCTTTTGCTGAGTTGGAAGTTTCTGCAGTATCCAAACTTAAAGCTGACAAGGACTGCAACAAGTGTCTCTCTGATTTTACATTTTTTGAGAGGGAAAGATTTTCAGTGGCATCCATATTTTTAAATTTAGAATTCTTTTGCTCTGAGACATCAGCTTCAGATTTTCCAGTTGATGAATTGCTTGCATTATTAACCGGTTCTTTCAGTTTTTTAGAAAAGTTTTTGTTAATTTCATCTCTGTTGATCTTGGTTGCAAGTCGTGATTTGTGTGCATTTTTAGGATTTTCTTTCCTGGAAGATTTATTACAGTCTGCCACTTGTTGGAACCTAGAAATTAGTTCTAGCTGAAATTATATGAGGAAAAAAGAAAAATTTTTAGTTGGAATAAATTTCCAGCAAAAGAAATTTTAACTCGCACTTAAAAGCTGTCAAGTATAGTACGAACATGGCAATACAAGTTTAGCATAGGATTCTGTAAGTGCTATAAAAATACACTGATATTAAAAGAAATTTACTATAACAAATAACTCTTCCCAAATATACATACATTCAGTTACTAGTTACATATATGATGAGGTATGTATTACACTACATACATATATATATAAATAGTGTTTAAAAGAATCTTTTGTTTCTCATTATCCTACCAAGCTGATGAGATCTAGTACTAAACAAAAGACTTCTAGGGCAGTAATTTGTGGGAGACAAAAAAAAAGATGTTGAAATTTTATTTTTACACACCTTTGATTCTGAATCTGAAATGGACAAATTAAGAAGAAGGTGGAAGAAAAAACGTTTGCATTTTACATGATCTTTATCACAAATTTTAGGCCTACTGGCCTCTAATGCTTTGCTAGCTTTCAACAGTTAAACTGTAAAACAATTTTATGATTAGTCTTTTATCCAAGAAATGTTCAGAGTAAAGCAATATAACTTGAGAAGTTCCTTATTGGTGTAATGTTTTTCTAAGGAATCAGAAATGGTAAAAAATCTACTAGCTTTTGTATATGTCTAGGTAAAGTTATATTTCATTCTGTCTTCCAAATTAATTACCAGTATTGATTTGCTTTCATTTTTCACACATATATATTCCATTGTTAGCTTAGTATATAGATTTAGCAATATATTTTGCTGGCCAAACCTCGAGATATTATTAGGATTAAGCCTAAAATTATTAAGTACAGTGATGAACCAAATTGTTATTTCTGTTCTATGTAGACAGCTCACTTTGATCAGAAGTTACTGAAAACTGTATATATTATTTTCAATATGCCCTTGGTGAAATATTTGCTTCTTTAGAACAAGTAGTTTTCAAGATTGAATCATTTTAAATACAGTTTTCTTTAGAATCATCCTGTACATACAGACTCAACCTTTATCTATTCTATACCAGTGATAGCAATTATTGACCCAATCTTTGCATGTTCTAAACAAGTACCTGTATACACTGACCTAACAAATATATATCTTCTTATCTTATATGTATGGACATAATATTTCAGCTTGTTCTTAATTTTGTAATAAAAATCAATATGATTTGGGGCTTTCAAATGTAGCTACTGCTGCTTCATAGTGTTTTATACTTAAAACAACAGAGCTTATTTTTAAATGCCAAAATATATATAAACACATCAACAGTGAGAGGTAAGTTGTTCCATTGCATGTGTAATAAAGTTTATAGTAAAATACATGAATTACTGAATTATAAAACAATCAGCTGAAGTTTGACTGATATGCAGCATATGATTTTGTACTTTTTAAAAGATTCATTATTGAATTCTTTACATATAATTTATATTTAATAAGATATATAAACTAAATAATATTATGGTTTACAATCACCACAGTATATTTAATTAGGTATTCAGTTTTAATAAATGAGGTTGCTTTAATTGACATTACTTGAAACTCCTTAAGATAATTAACAATCATCTGTTGTTAAATGGATAACAAAATATGTATGACATTTGTAGTCTAGGAGGAAAAATAAGCTAAATTTTCACATTTAGTTCAACCTCCTTTAAGGAAAAGTTTGACTCGATTTTCTGTAAGAGATGACCCCCTGAAAATTTTAAGGTATGTTGCAAACACAAACTTTGGTAGCAGATATATTCTGTGAGGCTTTTAATCATTCCATTCTCATTAAAGCTGCAAAAGTTATGAAGGATTTTCATGTCACGTAAGCATAGTTTCATTCAGTAATATCCAATCAGAAGCTGTGTAACACATCATTCTCTGTTTTAGCACGAAACTATCCATGTAACTTTAAAATTCTGTAAACTTTATTAAACCTTGTATGTAGCGGAATGTAGTTATACAGTCATTGCAAGAAACATGCTGCTAGCTACCACAAGCAAAGCATCAAACACCCTACATATAAATTAGAATAAAATACTTCTGTTTTGAAATGTTAAGAATTCTATATACATCTATATAATACAAGAAGTATTACTTTAATTCAGTAGGAAATATGTACGAAAGGCTATTGTACTCGTATTTACTGTAATTAAAAGATGGAATTCACTCCATTCATAAAGTACACTGAATACATGTACACAGCGTGGTCACAAGTAAATAGACACCACCTTTTCAGAAAAAATTACATTTTTCAGCCATATTCACATGAATTGATATATTTATAATTTAATTAATATCTAGTAGATCTTCCTTTCGCTTTGTGGAGTTCGCTGATCCTTTGGGGCATTGTGAAAATAATCTCGTCAATTTTAGATTGTGGGATTTTCGCCCACTCTTGCTTCAAAACTTGGAGTAGATCGCCCTTCGAAGTTGGTTTTTTTTGGTTGTTTCTTGATTTGCCAGTCGAGTATGGCTCAGAGGTTTTCGATGGGGTTCATGTCAGGAGATTGGCTCGGCCAGGGCAACTTCTAGATACCATTTTCTTCCTGCCACCTTTGGGTGTTTCTAGCAGTGTGACACGGTGCTCCATCTTCCTGGAACAACGTTGTGTTCTTGTCCACGAAACCAGAGGAATAAAGTGGCAAGAGTCCTTCCTCCAATACTTCGACATATTTCGCAAAATTTATGTTGCCAACGCACTCCACTAAGCTCGTTCTCCCAACAACCCAAACAACTCCCAAAACCATCACGCTGAAACCACCATGCTTCACAGTTGGCTGCAATCTGTTGAGCCAAAACTCTTGGTGAGGCATTCTCCCGACCCATATCCTTCCACTGTCCGAAAATTGAGCGAATCTTGATTCGTCTGAGAACAATACGGTTTTCCAAAAGTCCAGAGGCTTGATCATCATATCACTTGC
>NW_013665987.1:72118-91096 GCF_000517525.1 Limulus polyphemus
AGCATAAATCAGTTAAATGACGAAAAATTAGGTGTCTATTTACTTGTAACCACTCAGTGTATATGTACTACACAAAATCAGTCATAAGCTTTACATAATAAATATGATAAAATTAATATGTACATGCTAATTACCTTCAACTGAACTATGGTTTAATGCATATGCAATATGTTACTAATACTTTCATGTTTACAGACAGATACATTAGATCAACAAGACAGCTTTTAGCCAGGATGATATCCAGTTCATAATAGTATAAACTTCAGTAGTTTTTGACCACATTTAGTTTAAGCACATAATGAGGGGAATATCCAGCATAACAATACTATTTAGCTTAACCCAAAGATCACTTTTTACACAATCAGCATGTAGTTAATTATGTAGTAAATTACTTTGAAGTAGTAACCAGTGTACTGCCATTAAAAATTTTGATTACACTAGCTTTCTGGTCAAAGCAGAAAGGATATCAGAAAATGATTTGCTTACATCTGTATTTGGTTAATTTTAGTTGGAAATATTACCCATTGCTATAAACTGACAATGTAGAAAACTTGTTGACTGTACGTATGAACACGATAACCTGTGAAGTAAAATGATATAAGAACATTTATATTAAGAAAAACCTTGTTTTGACTCCTACTACACAAGTTAATTAAGTAGTGATGAAAATAGTTGTAATCATAAATTGCCTTTAGTTAGAAATGTCTGCTATGTTTGCAAGTATAAAATATATTTTGCATATAATATTTTCTTTCACAGCTTCCAACTGATTGATAAGGTATATAAGCTTCTAACTCCTCACAGGTGAAAAAATATCATTGTAAAATTCAGTGCTGAAAACTTCAATTCCACAGGATGTTTATTTCTGATTTCATGGTTAATAAAAAAATGGGGGGTCATTCTGATTTTACATCAATGCAGCTTGGCTAAGAATGTACAGTACCCTGAAACTAAGTGTCATAGATTAAAAAATAATACTATATTTTGACTTTAAAGCATGCACAGAAATGTTAAGGAAAGTTTTCTCTAACAGAAAGTCAAGTCAGACCTTTACCTTAAGTGGTGTTGAATAAATATTTTCCTCGAATAATTTAATATTTTAGGTAGAATAAACAAAATTTTTTGAGAGTAAACTCCTTGATTCTGTCCTCCTGTAAACTTTATACAAATTTTTTTGAATGAGCAATTACATCTATGTCTACAGGCACAAAGTTAAAACAAAGTACAAAAAACTAGTATAACAGATGATTTATGATACGCAAACTACCAATAGCATAAAATAGAGTATTTCTGTAGCTCAAACAAATGTGAAGCTCACTTAATAGTACATAAATAGCAAATGCCAACTAAGATGCATTATCAATAACTTCTCATCAAAACAAGCTACCTAAGTAGATCAGAGCCAAAACTTAACCTAGTAAATAATATAGTTAATTTAATACATCAATCTAGCCAGATATAAGCAATGTCATAAAACAAAAACATATTTTGGGTATAATTTAATGAATCACAAGTTGGATACCTTCACTGCTTTCAATATTTTAGAATGTAATCTTAATAATATTTCACCAGGTTCTACCAGCTTAATCCTAAAATTGATATAGTGAACTAATAATACAAAATAATTCTCATAATAAAACAAATATATGTATAATAAATAAATGAAAATGAAAAATTAGTTATGCTATTCTAAAATTACCTTTTCCAATATTTCCAGCACAGTCACGTCTGCACTTTTTGGATATTTTATGTTTGATATTTATTGTTGTACATAATTTTATTTCCTTCCTCATAAAATTGTATACATTATCTTCAGCATGATATAATATTCCTAACTGGTTTATAAACACAGGACATGCTTATAATTACTATCATACCGTCAAAGATTCTTCTGAGAGCCCAAGTCTCTTGTGTAAAGGAATACATTTCAATGTACTGGCAAGAATATCACAATGAATATTCAGAAGATCAAGATCAGGTTGTTCATTGACATCTTCATCCCATTCCTTTTCATCTTGTAGGCGCAACTGGCTGGATGAATCACCTTATTTTCAACAAATATTCCATTTTGATTCCATGAAAAAAAAGTGCTTTTTTCTAACTGTGTTATTAATTGATCTATCCTCACAATAATGGCAAACAAAAAATTACATATAGCTTAAATTAGCCAAATAAAACAATGTACATATAATTGAAACACATTTAGGACCTTTCAAGTACACAGAGGTTTGAGTATGTTACTTTAAAATAATTCTAGATGTGCAAATCAGCAAGTCATATGACACTCACAGCTGATATAATATCAGGATGGAATGGCATGAATCTCAATTACACTTTAATATTTTTTAGCATTTTGTAGGTAGCATGATGCTACCAAATTTTGATCAATTTTGGGAAGTATATGAAGAGTCCTTTCCTATGTATAGTATTTATACATTCAGATCTCAAAGATTGGGATTTAGAATTTCCAGAAGGAAATATCCCTTGCACCTAATAGCACTGAAAAACAACTGAATATGGATCAACTTGAGGCACTAGGACCATCCAGAAAGAGATCTGAAACAAATTATACTCCAACCATGGTAACCAAATTGCATCATCTTGTAAAAGGTAAGAATTAATGAACACAATGGTCAGTGGCAAAAGCCATTCATGTGTTTAAAGCAACACTATACAATATTATCATGAAAGATCTCTGCCTGAAAAAACTACAGGTCATATCACATAAGTTTCTTCCACGACATATCCCTTCAACCACTACTTAAGCAGCTGGGGAACAAAATGGGTATTCATGGTATACGAGATGAAAACATACTGGTTAAATTGTTGGATTCAGCACCTATGGATCTCTGTGCAATCAGAGAGTTTAAACAAGCACTGGGAGCTGTTGTCCTCAAGAAAATGAATTATGGAAACCATGCAAGAAAATGACAGTCTCATGATGGAGGCTTCTGCACTGCATGGTTATTGTCTAGGTGCATAAATGTCAAATAGAGCATGACTAAAGGTAACAATATAGACTGTAACAGTGTGGTGGGGTTTCAAAATCACTTTAATATAATGTACTCAACCTCTGAATAACAAATTGTTAATTACATATTAAAATATATTTGACATTTGAATTTTATCTTTAATTCAAAATATTTAACAAATCAGGTTGAGTGCATTGTTTTCTAACTAAAAAGTTTAGGAACAAAGATAACCTGCAATAAAATGAAATAAATAAAAAACAAAACAGAAATAGTATTTTAAGTATAAAAGAGATCTTAAACACAATTTTATGGTTTCAATAAGTGTGAACCTAATTCACAGAATTATATATACAATGACATATTAATATTTTACAAATAAAATATTCTCTTAGTTTATATTCAACTTTACAGTATCACTACCAGAAAACAGTTTTCCCTCAATAACAAAACCTTTAGGACTTCTTTCTAACTAGTTTTTTTTTTATATCCATCTAATTCAGCTATCTTACATTGAAGGTATCTTTTATTTTTACTTCATTGTTGTTCATTTTTTACCTTTATGATAGCCTTATTTATCTGTAAAATCTGTTTTATGCATAATTTTTAAAACCTTTAAGTTTTCAATCAATTCTTTTCCCCATTCCTTTGTGTATCTTATGAAAAGATTTCTTAAACTAATAGCAATCTGTCTCCATCTCTTTTTGTATCATTTCAGAAAAAGTAAAAAAAAGTAACGACTTAGTTTTGCCATTAGGTGCAAAGAAGTTTACCTGAAAAACCTAGAATCACCTCAAAATCTTCACCCTTCTGCTGATATGTTTCTTCTATCTCATTATCACATGTACTTTTCTCATAACGATTCCAGTTACTAGTTATTTTTCTTCGACTGTATTTGGTCCTTCCTGTCTCTGTTAGGTCTGTACGCTACAGTTTAAAAAAAAAGAAATTTGCTGAAAGCACACAAGTTACCATAAGTATCTAGAAAACATACTACAATTCCAGATAATCTAAAACTGCCATCAACGGTAATGCATCATTTCAGCCTCTCACAACAATGCAGTGTTAAGCAATTTCAGAAAAATGAACCTGCGTACAAATCAGATTAATCTGATGTTTCAGACAATAACAAATATGAGAAAAAAAAATTATTTATCTTAAAAGTATCAATAAGAATGTGTAGAAAAAACTTAATCCTGAAAATATTGCTGGTCTGAAAGCTTTCATCATAAATATACAAGTACAGAGAAATCAGTGAGTGTGTTTGCTTATTACCATTTCTTGCTTCATCTTATTGTATAATGAGTGTATTACATGACAGCACTAAAAAAAACACACTAGCTTCCTATTTATCCAATGATGTTTAGATACTGAACAGTTTTATTAAGATACCAATCATTATTTAATTTCACTGTAAAGCAAAATGTTGAGTGTCTAATTAAGTAAAAACAACATTTTTGTGTTACTAGATCATTGATTTATAGTATTAATATACCAATCATGGTTCAGCTGCCATGAACAAGCTGTGGCTAAGATGCATTTAATATATTGCTACAAAAAAGTTTACATATTCACTGTTATAACTTTAATAAGTTTCTATTTTTCATAACAAATTACAAAAATTGTTAATCTTCCTATTATATTTCAGGTCTATTTGACCCGAAACTGGTTTCCATATATTATGAAGAAATCAAATATATTTTTGAGTTTATCATAATGATAGTTTACATTAATTTCTCATGTTTAACATAAAAGAGTAAAAGTTATCTAAATAATAATGTTTCATCAATTCAAAGCTGTTTCAATTTGTATGAAATTGCACTGGGTCAATCTGACCCAAACACATAACAGACATACCTACATTCTGAATGTAACAAGAAGATTAATGTTTTTTTTATCAGTAACATATGTGTATATATCCATTTAATTGTGATATTTTCCAAAACATATGATTCTACTTTCTTATTTAAGTGAACTGAAATAGTTTTAGTATGGTAAGTAAATATACAGTTTTCTAAGCAATCATTCTTTTATTAAATAATTAGTCACCAGCAACCTTAGGCTTTTTTAAGGAAACTTAATATACATCTTAACATAATGTACTTTTTATATTGATAAACATTTATCATTCAATTTTTAGAAAAACTATTTAGTAGACATAGGTATTTTTGGTTTGCATTTATGTAAAACTACACTCTTATCAACATACCACATTAAGCCTGTCTTTTATTTATTGAATGCTCATTTTCTCGTTAGTAATTCTCATTCACATATCCTTGCTCAATACTTAAGGAGTTTGAAGTAGTGATGTAAGAACAGTGGCCATTCTGTATTTTCAAGAAGCAACTGGTTTCTCTTCGCTCATAACTGTTGCTAGAACAAGTGCTCACTATACATACTGCTAGTTGGGGCTTATGGTTGAGATAGCATCTTTATTCAATTTCTATCACAATAATGATTTAAATTGTTGCTTTAAAAGTGGTAGAAATAACTGAAATTTTGATGACTACAATAAATTCTTTGTCATGCCCTGTTTGACAAATATTGATGCCATACCTACAGACATTTCACTATAGTAATCCCAAAATGAGTCATATTTTCTGCCGTAAACTTTTAACTGGTGGTGGTACTAGTGATGAGGAGTCATATATGTATGTAACTTACATTATTTCTTTCTTCAACCACAACTGATTATGAAACTGGTAGTGCCAGTGCTTTCTACCAAATATTTCCTGTAGCAGGCATTATTGTATCAAGAAAGATGAAAAGTCTTACCCAACATGTGGAACATGCTTTGGTTCTAGCATTCAAATACTGAGAACCATCCAAGCTTGGATTTTTTTTTTCTTTTTTCTTTTGTGTACGATTGACTTCACGAGGCCCAAAACAAAAGTAATGTGTTTGTTTTGTTTAAAATATTTAAGTTAGAATAGACTGCTCAATTTGCTTAAAAAATATATATGTATTAAGCAAATAAAACATTAAAAAATGTCTAAGCTTTCCAGTGAATTCATGTTTTTTTAATTACATGAATATATATATTGGAATAATCAATAAAACCAACAATCACTTTATGCAGTTCTACATTTTGAAATGTGACAGATTTGAGATCATATTGCGTATTAGTTGAAACTATTTTGAATCTAAATAAGGATGAGAATCTAGAGACACCAACAAATCAGTAATTTATAAACTTCAAATTTTGTTTAGCATTCTTATAAATTTCAGAATATACAAGTAGTCTTTCACTGTTCTTGAAAAAATGAAATCCATAAAACTGTTTGATGCATACTTAGATATAAGAAAAATCACTTAGTAGTTATGCAACAGTTCTGTCTATTTAAAGTCTTCATATATATCAAATAGCTGATCTACTTGTGTCTGTCTTCTCATAAATTTCTAAGATGTTGATTCATTTTGATCATTTTTACAAGGACATATGATTAAAAAAGTATGAATTACAGTTGTGGAAACAGAATCACTCAATTTTTTCACACTTTTCTTTGGAATCACCATCTGTTTTGAGGTCTTAGGTACAAATATGTTATTAGGATGATACTTATTGCATCAGCAGCTTTATAAGCTGTTTGGGATAGTACCAGCCATTTTTTTGCTATAAATAGAGGTTCTTACTGAAAGTCAGTTTAGAAGCCTATCAACTACAATGTGCTTGTAATGCTCTCATAGCCATTGGTTGCGAGTGAACTCCACGAAAAAAAGCAGTCACTGTTTCTCTAAGCAAAGAGGGACTTTTGGTAAAGCAGTTTGCTAGAAGAATAAAATTTGACCAGTTTACTGTGAACTGCTGGGTGCAAAGATATACAGAGACTGTTTGTGTGAAGTGGTGAAAAGGTAGGGGTAGAGCAGCTGATGATCATGTTCTGAAGTGTGTGAGCCTGCAGAATCATCAACTGTTGTTCACAGATCTCAAAAGAGCATGGCAGGAAACCTTAGAAGGCACTGTCACCACATGTACCATCCGCCCTAGCCTTTGTTCAGCCAGTCTCCCAGCAAGATGGTCAAGAAAGAAACTACTCCTCACCAACAAGATGAGGCTCAACTAAGCAAAGGAGCATACTAACTGGACTTAATTAATGTGGAGCAAAGTGATCTCCTCAAACAAATCAAAGTTCAACCTGCACAGGTCTGATGGGAAGCACTTTACACAATGTTGATGTCAATCATCAACAGTGTCAGATAATAAGGAAATGAATTTCTAGTCAGGGTGTGGGAACACTTTATCTTGTAATAGGCACTATCAATTCTGACAAATATGTCGAGATCCTAATCCCGGTTAAAGCCAACAATTCGTAAACACTTCAACAGAGCTGATCAGTGCATATTTTAGGATGACTGCTCTATGCTACAAGGCTAAAAAGATTGGGTAATATTCATGCATTCTATGAAGTAGTTGGGAAATAAAAGAGGAAATTTCATTCTATGTGTATTGAAAAGACATCTTAGATTTTACTTCATTGCTTCAGATGAAAGACTATCTTTGAAGGGAGAGGATCAAGACACTATGTTAACCAGGCAATAGCCCAGATATCAACCCTATTGAAAACTGCTTGAAGGTAATGGGTAAAAAAGTTCAAGAGAAGAAACCAAGAAGCATCAAGGCATCATGAACTCACCTCTACCTACATTCAGTCCCTCATGAACTCTATGCCATGGCAGTGTCAAGCAGTTACTAAAGCCAGCCAGAGGGAGCACAACAAAATATTAAAACAAGAAACAAACTCTGTGACAACTTTTTGTCATTTAAATTAGAGGTGTTATATTTAAGTCTAGGTTTTTTTTAATAGGTTTTGTATTTGCCAAGTATTTGTTGATAATCTGCTGTAGTACATCTATCACAATTGGTTTGTTAATAATGAAGCATATATGTGTTTGGATGACTAAATTATGAGTCAGCTTACACCACACAATATCCATAACCATTTTACCCTAGTTCTGACACTTCCACAATGCACAATTTCCTAAAAAGTCACAGGAATCAATCCCCAGTTTTCTTGGAAAATGCTGGCTCAATAGCTTTCTTGAGAAAAAGATCTCTCACTGCCTCAAACAGATGATCGCTTGAGACAGGATCCCTTGGAGGAGGGAAAGGAAAGAGGAAGTGGTGACCAGAATGGAAGAGAAACACCCTCTAACAAGACTCACAGATTGGTAGTGAAGGTCTCCCAAGTGTCAACAAAGCAGTGGAGCCTGGCCCCCATTGGACCTGACCCTACTCTGTAGTCACCTATACCACAATTGATGTTCTTGACAAGTAAAGGCAAAACATGGATAACATCAAAATGTGTGTAAAGGACAAGGAGTGGAAGCAGGAAGAGGATCAGGAGCTGTGAAAGAGGAAAGTTGGGATAATCGATTAGCAAAGGATGATAGGGAAGTATGCAACATGATCACATCAACATGGAACTTCAATGAATCAGAATGGGTCCCCAAAAATTGTGTCATGCAAAAACAGTCATCCTTAAGTCCATGAGGAAAGAGAGGGGAAACAAACCCCTGCAAGCAGTGCATCTCTCCCCAACAAGTCCCAACAACAAAGCAACCACATAAGTAGATTAAGAGACAATGAAGAGAGCTTCACCAAAGTTGACCACAGAAGGGATCTGAGATCCTCTGAAAAACTGTCAGGAGAATAATAAAAACTTTGGACAAAGGTGCAAAGAGGAAAGCTAATGCAAAATGTTACCAAGTGTAAGGCAATTACTTGAAAATTGTCCCTGTGAAAATGATACAGAAGCCTCAGGATTAGAACCCCAGAGGGATAACAGTGGATCTAGTTATTGGGAATCCAAATAAAGATTTGAAGAGTGGTGGAATGTTAAAGCATGTTGGTCAGCAAATCGAGGGGGTCGAGGCATACTAACCCCAAACTTAATTTTGATAAAAATCATTGTACATGAATCTTAATCTCAGGTGAAAGGGAAAACTACAAATAGTCCGAATTAGGGATCTTACACAAAAGGGAATAAGAGGCATCATAGGAAACAGAAAAACCTTCAAAATGTGACAAACCTGTGTAATTAATTGGAGGAAAGGAGTAGAAGGTTAAACCTCCTCCCAAAGGTGCTGGACATGGTCATATGGCAAAAGAAAGAGCAAGAAAAAGGCTGTCTGAATCATCCTCATCCTGAACATTCTCATCAGCCTGAAGAGGTGCTAGCCTTTGTGGAGAAGGTGGCTCAAGCCTCATGTAAGAAGCAAACTCCTGATGAAACAAGGTTTGCACCTCCTTCAGATTTCAACCTATCTTCGTATGACAACTTTTACTAGTAGCCCTCCTCTGAACCCTTTTCAACAATTCAATATCCTTCCTAAGGTAAGTGGCCTAAGACTGAATGGAATACACTAAATGTGGCCTGAACAATTACCTATACAATGAAATGATAACCTCTTTTAAACTTATACTCAATATTTCTGTAGATACAACCTAAAATCCTATATGCTCTGCTACTATTAACAGTAAATTGTTTGGATGGTTCAAGTCAAAGAATGTCAACAGATTAGTAAGGTAAGATTTTCCTCTAGTGAAACCATGCCGACTATCTAACAAAATTTAAATTTTTTTTAACTGATTTTGCAAAGCGTCTTTTATCAGACTTTCAAAAAACTTCTTCTCACCACTAATGTAAGATTAATAGGCCTATAATTACTTGGACAATTTTTATAACTTCCCTTGAGAATTTAAGAAAATGGTAGCAGGTGGTGCACATATCCAATCCTTAACCTCCCAAAACCCTTGGGAGGATATCATCTGGCCCAGGAGTTTATCATTCTGTAAACTAAACCTAGTTATTAGCACTCTAACACAATTTTCTTCCCTTTAATATATATCACTAAATTCTTTACAAAATTAATACTTACCTCCATTGGCTCAGTCTTCTCTTCATTGGTACAAACTGATGTTTCAAGGCTTGAGTTTGTCACATTCTTCTCTTTTGTAGTTTCTATCTCCTCTTTCGGATTATACATAAACTTGTCATTTTGTGCACTGTTACTTTGTTTCTGATATTTTCCACGCTTTTTTGGCATCCTTGCTATGTAAATAACTAAAACAGAAAAAAAACTGCTTAAACTAAAATGCTTATAAAATGTTATTATGAATCACTAAAACTAAAAACATCCACATAAAATGCTAGTCCTTACATACTTTTTAATACATGGACAATGATAATTATTTTCCATCTACCAAACTTTTTACTACCTAAAATTAAAAAAAAATGTTCAATTCATAAAGACAGAGCTTTCTATATTCTTGAAACTAATAGTTGAATAATGGAGAAGTGGCAAGAATAAATTTAAAAAAGGACATGAAAAAATTATATTTGTTTTTTTTGTGTGAAAACTGTAGCAGCAGAGAGACATTGCAATCCTTATTTCATACCTTAATTTGCATTTGTAAACTTCTTTATTGTTTATTTCACAATGATTCTTATTTCTAAGAAGTGTCGAATACTTATAGATTTTCATCTGCAAAAAATTATTGTAAAGCTCTAAGCTAAACTCATTCACTTTTTACATAATTGAAACTTAAAATTATTATATTTTTTGTGCTTTGTAGTGCATGAAAATGTAAACATTTTTGAAGCCTCAAAAGATAAGATGGTCAACTGCAGATCTCTAAACTTGAAAAAAAAGTTTGAATTAACAAAAAGTTTAAACACATATTGAAGTTGAATTTGTGGATAGATTATGGTTATGTCATTTAATTTCTTAAAGATTCATGAGTATGAACCTGTTTGTGAAGAGATCATTACTCAGAGCTTTGGGGTATCATAATTCAGTGACCTGTACAGTGGTAGTTGTTGAACAATCTTACTAATGGTAGAATCTATAAAGTTGTTTGGGAAGGAGTCAAGTTTTAAAATGGATTTTAGTCTGAGTAACACTCACTGTAAAAGTTCACGGAAAGCCTAATGGATTTCATCCATTTGAATTGTTTTGTTGAGTGCTTTTACAGTAATTACATTACGAAATACCATGTTAATAATTTTTATAACTAAAATTTCACTTTTATAAAACACTAGCACAATTTAACCATACTTTATTATTTAAGGTTACATTTGATTTCTAATATTTAGTATCTTTACACATTTTACTCACAAAAATGTTTCAGATGTTCAATAAGGCTGCTATTCCTTTACTAAAAAGACATAGTACCTCTAAATAAAACAGTTCAATTCCATGACAGCTACAGTTAAGTGTATCTGAGTTAAGAGTAACTACCATAAATTTAAATTAATATCTTTGCTTTAATTTAAAAAAACAATTTGTTTGCAAGATCATGCAATGTCTGGTGAATCAATAAATACTTATCAAGTACCCAAAATAATATTGAAATGCATTATCACTGTTCGTTGTTATTTTTATATATGACCATAGAAAGCCAGTTGTGATACAGTATTACAAATCAGAAAACTGATTTATAACCTACTTGCATAATCCCTTTTAAGTTTTATTAGCAGCCATGTGGTGAAATCAACTATGTAGTAGGTTTCAGTATGAATAATAAGACTAAGCTTTTTCTAATACTTATTATCGAAAAGGCTTTTAAAAGATATCTTCACGTCACTAAAATCAACCATGTAGTAGGTTTCAGTATAAATAAGACTAACTTTCTCTAATGCTTATTCTCGAAAAGGCTTTTAAAAGATTTCTTCACGTCACTAAAACGTAATCGAGCTTTTGAATTTTATCAAACATTTCTAATGACTATCATTGTATATCATTATCAGTATCATTTCATTTTCAAATTTCAGAAGCAGTGTGATAGTGATACAGATAGTACTACTAGTAGTAGTAATCGTAATGCCTTGTTCGACCATTTCCAAAATATCATCTTTGTATTTCAGGTAAATGAAAAATAATATCATTATAAAAAATAGGTCCACACTAAACACTGTCTCAAATTTCAACTAAAATTAGTAAAAGAAGTTATTTTTTACTCACATTCTCCTCGTTACATCACTTTAAGTTTAACAGTTATCCCGTGGGCTTTCGTGCAATAAAGCGTGGTTAATAGACCCTCTCTGAGGTGTCGCCAATAGATACTAACAAAATTATAAATAATATAACATTGTTGGAGCCATTTTGTGCCAAACTGATTTAATCAAAGGCATTATACAATGGAAGCTTACATGCTTTCAAAATTAAGGTTGAATACCTAGAGTTACGATAATATAAAAAATGAAAGAAATACAATAAACATCCTTATATTTAAAAAGATAAAAAAATGACCTTACATTTATTAATGCCATGCTCGAACTGTTATATCTTCAGTTATTAAATTGATAAACAAATAAAACGACCCTTTAATTGGTAGTAGGTGTGACATTAAGTCTCAATAATACAAGTAATACTTTTTGCTTAACTTTTCCAATATGATTTTCTATTTAAAAAAGTGTATAACATAAGGCGTAGTAGAAATGCTAAGATACACAATTATTATTGTGATGTATTATTTTAACATTCCTACTACCAATGTGGCATTCGAATGATAAGTTAAGTACACCGTTATCGGGTCTTCTCAATAAAAAAAGGTATGTGAATCCAGTATTTTGAAGGAATATTAGTTGCTGAAAGTTAGATCTAAAAAAAAAGACAAATGTTCCATCCACAGTGCAAGAGCTCAATGGAAAACAAAAGTGGCAGAAATTCATACAAACCTAGCCTATACAAAGAAGGATCAATCACAACAACAAGACCAGCTAGTGGGAACAATTTTATTGAAAAATTAAAACTAGCAGATGTTAGTAGTTAGCTTGTGTATCTTAAAACATAACACGCTATACACCATCTTGTATTTGTAATTGTACTGCTCCAATTCCATAGTTATCGACATCCATATCCGCAATTAATGAAATATCTCTTTTTAATCCAGTAGATTTCCTCCAAATACATTTAAACATTTACCCCCACTAAGCAGTGAATATGCATTACTATGTTCACCGACCTAAGATCCACATAGAACCTTTTCTTTCTCTTTTACAATTACTATTGGTGACAAACAGGCTCACAACAATTACAAACCTTAACTGGAATGTATCTTGCTCTTGGAGATATAACTGCCTAAACAAGCATGACGTACATTTTAACAAGAAAATAGTGTGTCTCAAATATATTTACAAACGCAGCATTGTGTTTTTAAAACACCACTTGTATTTTAAACAGAATTGTATCATCATCATCTACATACACTAATGAAGTCAACTTTCCGTATATTCAACTTGGTCAATATTTTATGGTTTCGCCTCATAGCTGCAAATTATCTGATACATCGGCAATATCTGCTGATCAGTTTTAAGCTATCTGTACCTAAAGTACTTATGCTCTGGACAAGTTATGTAATAATACTCACATAATTAGTTATAACACCAATACTGATGCATAGTTGAGCTTGTCTATTCACTACAAGCCTGTCGCCATTGACAGGAAAAATTACACGGCAATTACTCATATATCATGAAATTGTGTGGAGTTCTAAGTCTTTTTGTATTTTCTAAAAATCACAATTTTTCAACTGTGTGCATTCCATACCATGCATGAACAAAGAGACTGCAGTTCTCTCACAGATCAGTGGCTAGATCTGATCCAGGTTTCACTTGTTTAAACTAAAATGTATAGCCTGTCATCTCTTTTAAGCTGGCTTTCTACTGCTTGACTATTTAGTGGAAGTGTGGGCTCCTATGTAGACACAGTGAAAGGGTAACTACATCACCATTGACCAAACTGTCCACATTTGTAACAAATATCTATCCTCCATTATATTCTCTATGATTTTGGACATCTCTCCATAGCACCACTGGCACAATTGAACCATCAGGTTAAGAACATCTCTTCTGCTAAGCTGAGTCACCATATGGTGTCTGTAAAGATGATTCCATGAGTTGTGTGCTCCTATAATGTGGAGTTACACACTCATGGACTGAGACTTTCGTAGAACTATTGCACTTACACTGTAGCCTTCTTTTTCTGCTCTAACAAGTTGATTGAGGTTACATCCTCATACCTTCTCAATACCGACAGATTTTTTTAAACATATAACATCTCTAATGCCCAAGTGATGTTGCATGGACTTATGAAATGCCTCTATAAACTTATTGATCAAAATATATTTTATGTTAGCTAGCACCATGTTGGGTGTATTTTAAAGCGTAAGCATCATAGTTCATCAGCATGTGCAGCTGAGTTTTTTTGGTGCTATGCTGATAGTACTTAAATTCCACCCAGTAGAAGGGTATATTTTCTATTCGTTTGATATACTGAAAAGAATCTCGCCGCGTTAAATATATATATATATAAGAGAGTGGGATGTGTAATATCTACATACCACGACAGTAATGTAGCCTTTGGTGAGTCATATTAATTTCTGAAGATCGTGTTTCACTGAAAATTTAAATCCGAAGATGACAGGTTTGCAGATTTTCTTACGTTGTTATCTTAGTGATTAACACTTATGATTTTTATTTTAATCGTAAATATGGCCGTGGCAGCTTGTAATTTCTAAGAAAGAATTTTAGTGTTTGGCAGGATAAGTATCATAGAAATAAAGCTTTAAGAAATCTGAATGTTGATTTCAGTTCGAAAAACATTTAAGATGTAATTGCTATGCCCACTGTATAGATCAGAAAACTACTAACTACATTATCATTGAAGAACTGTCCAAAACAAATGGTTTTCTTATATGCGTGGAAGAAAAACACTTTATTCATTCTAACATGCTTCTTAATTAAAGATTACCACAGAGTTCTGGAAATTACTGTTTAAATTCTAAGAGAAGGAAGAAAAGACGAAGACAATTCAAGAGTATTGAAAGAGAATACCTCGACCGTGGTCTTGCTAGAAGTTACGTAACCAGTAGGACTATTCAGTGTGCTTTTGCAATGCATATAGGATAAGTTGAACGTGCGAACACTAAAGGGCAAAATTTTTAATGCGTTATTTATAATTTCCAGCTACTTATTTAAATTTCGATTCAACACAATTGCACACTCCTTGTTATCAGTTTTTGTTTTAATGCATTTATTCTACTTTTTATTTGACTGTATTTTCTGTGTTTTTTTCTTCATCTAAATATATTCCCGCTTTCCCTATACTCTACAGTTAATTGCGTTACTTATATATAGATGACTATCAGAAACGGAACAAGGAACCAGAACATTACCACGCAAAATTTTGCTCATCCAGGCAGAGCTAGCGTATAATCAGATTAAAATAACACAACTGTATCTCAAACGTGAGGATTACAAACATCAATAATTTTTCACCTCATCCTTTGCATTCTCACACCTCATTTAAATGTATTTCAACACCTTCAGCTTTCCTTATCTTACTAACTCTGTGTACATAACCAGCTAGGATAGTAATCCATATCGTCTAACTTAGAGTAAACGTTTTATATGACACCATACTACGTTGTATCATTTTCAGTATACACAACCAATAAAAAGGCCAGCACTCAAGTTCTACAAATGATTAAAAAAGACGTGCACTTTTTAACAAAGCATGACATGGCAGTCACGATGTAAATACAAGTCACATGTAAAGAATAAAACAATAGAACAAACGACGAAACATTTTCATGGCATTCTGGTAGTAATTAGGACTAAAACAATGGCTTTTTCCAAAGAGTTAACATATAAACTGAATTGTCGTTTCCAAGAATTTCTTGGCCTGTCATGGCTTGGTGGTTAGGGCGCTCGACTCACAATCTGCGGGTCGCGGGTTCGAATCCCCGTCACACCAAACATGCTCGCCTTTTCATCTGTGTGGGCGTTATAATGTGACGGTCAATCCCACTATTCGTTAGTAAAAGAGTAGCCCAAGAGTTGGCGGTGGGTGGTGATGACTAGCTGCCTTCCCTCTAGTCTTACACTGTTAAATTAGGGACGGCTAGCGCAAATAGCCCTCGTGTAGCTTTGCGCGAAATCCATAACAAACAATCCAAGAATCTCGGTGGAAATCAGTTGTTTTTGTATCAATCAAGTTTCAACATTTTGTTTGAACGATTTTAACGTACCTTATTTTATTTCAAGAATGGCCCTGATAAGTTACTAGAATTCGTGCTACGTTAAAGAAAACCCAGAAATACACATCGCGTTACGTAAAGAAAGTAGAAGAACTGAATTAATGGATAGTTGAAATTATATTACAAATACTGAGTGAATGAAAGAAGAAATGTACAAAATCATAAGGTAGATAAGTTACTGTTGGTATTACACATTAGCGATTGTATGATTTTAAGTATCCAAACATAGTGAACTGAAAGAATTATTGAAGAATATACCAATAATGTTTTCATATACTTATAAAAATAAACGCGTATACCGCTCTATCTGGCTCAGTTTCGAAAGAGTTGCGGTTGAAATCGACTCAGCTTCTTAAATGTATTGTTACGCCTCCAGTCGTTACTTAATTTTCCGTAAATTCGTTCCGACGAAACTTTAGCGACACAAGTCCTTTCTTAAATAAAACTGGTTTATTCTTTCCGAATACAACTTTACCGATACATTTAATTTCAACAGTCGCTCTATAACAACGCTATAATTCTCAAAGAACGTCTCACGTGCTCGTGCTCGACAATACTCAGTTCAATTACACACTCTCTGACTGCAGTTCAATTACTCATTGTCTCCCCGTCGCTTCGTGGCCGGTCTTATATATACAAGACTACACTATATCTAGAAAGATCACGAGATTTAAGGAAAAGACGTGAAAGTTCGAGAATGCCGTGGCGTGATACTAGTCATGTGAACTCGATGTCTTAACAGTGTGTACCTTTTTCGTTTTTCCTTAAGCACTTACAATTCTCACTACACATTTAGATGGACTAATCCTTTCAAAGTCTCTAAAACCCAAAATTGAACGACATAAATACATATTGCAACGTCATTATTTCGTCAGGTGGGATCTTTTAAATTATCCAGAGAAAATAAATCAAAGTCGAGTCCACGTAACAATAATAAATTAGTTTATTTCTTCCCTGACCTTTCCACAAACTTCCTCCACTTCTCGCAATTCATAGGCTACGTTTAAAGTCACGCCATCTGTATTACTTTGTCTTCAACTTAGGCTTTTCAGCGTCGTGGTAGTTGCAAACGTTCTTTCAGGGTAAGGTGTGGCATTTCAGCAGTTCTTAGTCTCATGTTTGTAGCTGTTTCTATCGTTCCTTGTCTTCTTCTGTTTCATGTTAGATGTAAATTATATACTCTTGCCAGTAACTTCTCGAATTTATTCGCACCAAGCGGCTGAACCATTTCAATATTTGCTTTTATTTATGTTTCACTACTGTTCTCACTCCAAGCTGTTTTATGATTGTTTTATCTAGTCTGGTTTATTGAGAAATTTTCGGAGGAATCTCATTTTACACGGTGTATTCTTTGTTCGGTTCTTTTACTGACGGCCCATGTCTGGCATTGATGTGTTAGTGTAAATATAATACTGATAAGCGTTCTCTTCGTTTCTAAAGGGATTTCTTTATGGGATAGCAGAGTGTGGGGGGAGGGGGTCTAATAGGTTATACTGCTTGCTTTCTGGCATCTGGTTTCTACCTCCGTCTAATCTGCTATCTTCACTGAAGACGCTCCCGAGATACTTGGACTCCTGACATTGCTCAGCATTCAGTTGTATCACTAACGTAAAAATAAACTTACTTATACAACTTTACGGCTGAAAACAAAACACGGACTGACCATTACTAGCTGAAGTAAAAACACTGATTAACTTTATTGACTAGGAACAATTCTGTCTACTTACTTCCCTAGTATTTATAAACAACCCCGAATTCACTAAACAATCTGCGTATATCATTAAACTTTTCGATCTTAACGTCATGCGCCCTCTAGCTAACATAAAAATATACTTCTGTACAAATAACTATCACATTAACTAGAATGATGAAGTATGTATTTATTTCCAGTAGCCACGCATGCACAAATATGGTAAAGAACTAAATCTTCAAGAACGTTATAATGTAGATTAGAAAACATAAGACAGAATGAAGAAACCTATACGTTTAATAGAATCTATAGCAACAATATAGCACGTGATATTTTATTTGTTGTTAAGCAAAAATATACGCAATGGGTGATCTGTACTCTACCCACTGCGGGTATCGAAACATGATTTTTTAGGTTATAAGACTTCAGACTTACCGCTGAGCCACTGGAGGGGGACAAATAATCCAGTTTTTTTTTTTGCACCGGGATGGCACGTGATACGTACATTTTTGGGATACATTATGAACAGCTGAGAAACTGTATGTTTTATTTTATTAAACAAATATATTGCGAAAGGTATATTGTTTTCATAAATAAAAGTCATTGTTAAACTTTAAATTTAAATATGGAAGAACAAAAAAGACTATCGTTAAATAGAGTGGAAAACCATTTAGAGATGAACTTTTGGCGTAGCCAGATTGATCGATCAAGGGCCTTAATTTTAGTAAAAGTTTAGCTATACTTTAGATCACTTAGAGGCATTTACGCTTTACGCACTTCATATCTGATCAATAAATCATGCTACCAATACTGTAGTTACGATTAATAATCTTACCGTTTCCAAGTATGACAGCTCTCTTCCGACATTTTTCCAAAATTAGTTAACAACATTCTGCTATTGCTATGACAATTAAATTTCCAACAGAAAATCTTACTTGGTGTCATATATTACAACTCTGACTGTCAATTAAAATAAAAATTAATTTGTATCGGTCATTTATTCAAGTTATATCTTCCTAAATAATGTACCATCGATAAATCTTCCTAAATAATGTACCATCGATAAATCTTCCTAAATAATGTGCTATCGATAAATCTTCCTAAATAATGTGCTATTGATAAATCTTCCTAGATAATGTGCTATTGATAAATCTTCCTAAATAATGTGCTATTGATAAATCTTCCTAGATAATGTGCTATCGATAAATCTTCCTAAATAATGTGCTATTGATAAATCTTCCTAGATAATGTGCTATTGATAAATCTTCCTAAATAAT
>NW_013665987.1:92088-121185 GCF_000517525.1 Limulus polyphemus
AACAGTATTAATAGGAAAGTCAACCTGATGTCTGTAACGTGCAGTTCGGGTTAATGCCTATAAGGACATAATATCTGTAATCTTACAAGATTTTCCACGATTCTCAACATGCTTGCCACTGGAAAAAATTGACCTAGAATATCTGTTTCTTGATTTTTGCGTAAAGCTTCCCGACGGCTATCTGTGATTGTCGTTCCTAATTCAGAAGTGATAGGTTAGAAGGAAGGCAGCTAGTCAACACCACCCACCACCAACTCTTGGACTACTCTTTTGCCAACGAAAAGTGCGATTGATCGTCCCATTATAACCTCTCGGTTGAATGGACGAGTATGTTCGGTGAAGGGATTTGAGCCCGTGACCAGCAGATTACGTGTCGAGTGACCTAGTCACCAGGCTATGCCAAGTGACTCAAAATAAACTTAGTGGTTAGTGTACTCGACTCGCAATCTGCGGGTCGCGGGATTGAATCCACGTCCTATCAAACATGCATGCCCTTTCAGACATGGGGCGTTATAATGTGATGGTAAATCCCACTAGTTGTTGTCAAAGAGTAGCCCAAGAGTTGGCGGTAGATGTTGATGACTAGCTGCCTTCTCTCTAGTCTTTAACTGCTAAATTAGAGACGGCTAGCGCAGATAGCCCACGTATAGCTTTGCGCGAAATTCAAAACAAACCAAGATAAACTAAACTGAAAAGATTTGTTTGTTTGTAATTAAGCACAAAGCTATACAATGGGCTATCTGTGCTCTGCCCACCACGGGTATCGAAACCCGGATTCTAGCGTTGTAAGTCCGCAGACATACCGCTGTGCCACTGGGGGGCAAACTGAAAAGAGAGGGTATGATATATTTTAAACTTTGTACTGCAAACTTGATTTTTCGTAAATCTACTGATTAGTCTGTAATCTTTAAAAGGGAAAAACAAACATCGCGTTTAACCATTGAACCTAATAAGGTTGAAAACTGATATCTGAAAATTGCAAATTAAAATTTTGAAGCAAATAAAACTAACTTTTCTAAGGAATATTTTATTCCAGATGCTTAGGTTAGATACAAGGCACTGACGTCAATATTCTAGATAATTCTTGGCGTGTTCTTTTAACACACCGTTCCACAACTATTAGGTATAAATGTTTGTTCAAACAGTTTAAATCAGTTTTCAGAGCTTGTTTTATTTCTATTTACCTGAATATTCGAAGTTTTTCAATAATTATTACTTTTATGGAAAAAACCAAAGAAACATTCTTAGCCCTAACAGAGACTACTGATTTCTATGGTTTATTTATATGTTAATTGATTATTTTAAGCACCAAGCTACACAAAGGGCTATCTGCGCTCTGCCCACCACGGGTATAGAAACCCGGTTTCTAATAGTATAACTACGCAGACATGCCACTGGGGGGACGGTTACTGTATAAGTAAAAGATTATGACATTTTTGCCTAATTTTTCGCACTCACTCCTTATAGCTTGTTTGAATATTTTCACACCAAACATGCTCGCCCTTTCAGCCGTGGGGGCGTTATAAAGTGACGGTCAATCCCACTATTCGTTGGTAAAAGAGTAGCCCAAGAGTTGGTGGCGGGTGGTGATGACTAGCTGCCTTCCCTCTAGTCTTACACTGCTAACTTAGGGACAGCTAACGCAGATAGCCCTCGTGTAGCTTTGCGCAAAATTCAACAACAAACAAACAAACGTAAGGAATGATATTTCAAATCAAGGTTCTTGATTCTTATTACGTAATAGAGAGAATAACCAAATATTTTATGTGTGTCCGATCTGCTGTAATAAAGGTTTTTACCATAACGTAATTTTCGAGATGTAGTAAACGACAGGTTATCGTGTGCTGTAATGAATCGTGTATCACGAAAACAGGGTTCAAATATATTTAAAAAAAAGAGAAATTATTACATCTGTTCTAATTTGATTTTGAAAGTATTATCGTTTAGACCGAAGCCGTTAGGAATAGGCCCCTGGACAGCTTCAAGATAGATTGAGAAAAATGTTTTAGCGTCCTTCATAAAGGAGAATATTGAACCCTAAAGAGCTGTAAACTAGAATTTGTTGATTGGTAGTATTCATAAAATGTTAGACTTACTGCAACCACTTACAACTTCAAAAAAAAAAAAAAAAAAAGTCTGTTAGGATATGTGGCAAAGCACGTAATGACTAAGCAAATAATAGTTAATGCGGAAGCTAGAGGGAGCTAGTTGTACATCGGTGTCGAAAATGTGTGATGTTAAAAAAGAAATGCAAATTGTGTTCTAGTAAACAAATTTATTACGTCGAAGATTAAAGATCCGACTTTTACTTCACTAGATAGTTTACCATACAACTCTTTTGTTGTTTAATTAGGAGTCATTGGTGTTTACAATGCGTAAAAAGTTTTACGGGAACGCCACATTTTTCAGTAGTTCCTAATGTTCAGTGTGCAACTTAATTCAGCGAAAAATATTGTGTTATTTGTATAAAAAACAAAAGATTGAATAATACAATTTTGTATTTATAATAACATGTAGTTCATAGATTGCAGAAAAAAATAGTCTTATTAGGGAGAATTGCAGCAAAATCTAGTAACTTAATGAAAAAATGCGATTCAAGTCAGGACACACAAATCAGTGTTAGTTATGAAGTGATTATGTTGGTTCTCATAGAGTTTTCATTCTTTAACGTATTATAGAAAGATGGTTAATTGTCGATAAAATTACTATAGTGCAAGCAGAAGTTACACCATAAATTGAGATTCAAACAGTCAATTACGTCTGATACACTTTTGTATGTATAGTAAAAGTTTATGCTAACTGGCACTTAGGCCTATGATCGACAAATAAGAGAATGAGGCTATACATTTCGACATGAATACTTACCTCCCTTGCTTGGGCAGTTTGATATATTCCACTTAGTAAAACTGAAAATATTTACAACACCACAAAATGATACTTAGCAGACTGAAAACCTTCACAACACCATAACCACAGACTTAATATGAAAACGTTTACAAAACCACAGCAAAATACTTTGTAAATCTGAAAACCTTTACAGTACCTCACCAAAAAACCTAGTCAAACTAAAAGCCTTAACAAATCCACTTAAAAAGAGTTAGCAAATTGAAAGCTTTTACACCAGCACAACTACAAAGTTAGTAAATGTGAAAACCCTTACATACCACAGCAAGATATTTTGTAATACATCAGCTTTTACAACACCACAACAAAGAGAAGTAGCAAAACTAAAAACATTTACAATACCAGAATTAACTTAGCAAAACTGAAAGCCTGTACAATACCAGAAAAAACTTAGCAAAACTAAAAACATTTACAATACCAGAAGAAAAAACAAATTTAGCAAAACTGAAAACATTTACAATACCAAAAGAAAAAACAAATTTAGCAAAATTGAAAACATTTACAATACCAGAAAAAACTTAGCAAAACTGAAAACATTTACAATACCAGAAAAAAACTTAGCAAAACTAAAAACATTTACATTACCAGAAGAAAAAAAAGCTTAGCAAAACTGAAAACATTTACAATACCAGAAGAAAAAAACTTAGCAAAACTAAAAACATTTACAATATCAGAAAAAAACTAAGCAAAACTAAAAACATTTACAATACCAGAAAAAAAAGCTTAGCAAAACTGAAAACATTTACAATACCAGAAGAAAACTAAGCAAAACTAAAAACATTTACAATACCAGAAAAAAACTTAGCAAAACCAAAAAACTGCACAATACCAGAAAAAAAACTTAGCAAAACTGAAATCCTGTACAATACCAGAAAAACTTAGCAAAACTAAAAAACACAAATTATAATACCAGAAAAAAACTTAGCAAAACTGAAAACATTTACAGTACCAGAAAAAACTTAGCAAAACTAAAAACATTTACAATACCAGAAAAAAAACTTAGCAAAACTAAAAACATTTACAATACCAGAAAAAACTTAACAAATCTAAAAACATTTACAATACCAGAAAAAAACTTAGCAAATCTAAAAACATTTACAATACCAGAAAAAAACTTAGCAAAACTGAATACCTGTACAATACCACGACAAGAAACTTTATAAAACTACAAGCTTTTACAGCACCATAACAAGAAAGGTAGCAAACTAAAATCATGTAAAGCACCATAACAGAGACTTATAAATTTAAAATCTTTATAACACAACAACAAGCGACAAAGTAGATCTGAAAACCTTTACAATGCCATAATAAGAGTTTTAGCAAACAGAAAGTCTTTATAACACCACAGCAAGAAATTTTAGCAAAAGTGAAAAATTTTACGACACTTCAATAAAAGATTTATCAAATTGAAAACCTTTAACACATAACAACAACAGATGTATAGCTTGAAGGTCTTTATAATACTCTAACAAGAGACTTAGCAAAAGTTAAAGCCTTTGTAACATCACAACAAGAAACTTAGCACAACTGAAAATTCTACAACACCTCAACAAGAGTTTTATCAAATTGAAAACTTTTACAACACTACCACAAGAAACTTAGCAACACTGAAAGGTGAAAGCTAAGAATGTGTAGAAGTTAAATTATAGCTTCTAAAAACAATGAATCCAGAATGTTTTTGAATAGTATATTTACTAAACTAGTGATAATTATTCGCTAATTAACAACAGTTTGAGCAATTCAAATAAAAAATGTTAAATAGTTTACACAATGTTCCTTATAAATCCTCAATTGAAAGCTAATAATAAATTTTATTATGTATAACATGAAACCTTCGAAAGCAGGTCTGTTTAATATGTGTTTGAATTGCGGATCTTTTACATTTAATAATAACTTAAAAACCATTCGTATTAGTAAGACTTTCATAGATATGTAGTTTTGAAAAATAGCGTATTGCCCACTGTTACCCAAATTTTGATGTTCTTGAAATTAATTTTGATATGAAGGCAAACGGTTAATAGCCTTCTACTTAAGAAGAAAAGAAAATTTTATAAACCTTGCCATTAAAAAAATAATAATTAGTTATATTTCATATTTAGGTAATTTTCTATCTTGGTTTAATTGAAAAGAAGTGCTTTTATACAATATTGGTAATCAGATTGTCCAATATTAAAAACTGTGTACTCAAGATGAAAGCTTGCATTATATATTGTTTAAAATATATTTTTGCCACCTCCTCTGATTTTGAAAAAAAAAAGTATGGCATTACAATTCCTTATGCAATAAATTCCTTAGCTACCGTGATGAAAAAAGTGTAGCATGATAGGTACAAGAGAGCATAGCAACTCGAGTGGGTGAATGAAGCAGCCACTTTCGGAGAAACTTTCAAATACTCCTAATTAATATATGTGAATATCGGACACGTTTGGTTTGTGGGAGGTATTAAAAGATGTCGTATAAGACTACTGAGTACTATGTACTACTATACTAAATTTACAATATACCTACACATAAATACTATTTAATTAACAGTACAAATACGGAAAAGTGTTCCATTCACGTATAGTAAATCATTAACACATTTTTCGAACTCGTATATAAGGCTTCTGATTATTGCACATTTAATAACTAATGGCCTTCTTTATGCTTAAACCTGAATCCGTTGCTCTTTGGCCTGATTTTGGAATTAATTAGGGCCTTTTATATGCCAATAGCTCAAATGTTTAGGTAGTCACTTGATTAAAAAGAGTACCTGGCCCGGCATTGCCAGGTGGTTAGGGCGCTTGACTCGCAATTTGAGGGTCGCGGCTTCGAATCCCCGTTCCACTAAACATGCTTGCCCTTTCAGCTATGGGGGCGTTATAATGTGACGATCAATCCCACTATTCATTGGTAACTAAGCCTAACATGCTTCTCTAACCTTTGTTTTAACAATGTAAAAGTCTGAACCCATGTGATGCAACTAAGCCTAGCGAACTTCTCTTTGTTTTGATAATGTAAAAGTTTGAGAAATTCTAGCTGATTCAACTAAGTCTAAGACATTTCTCTAACTTTATTACTTCCATCTATGTTTGAGAGGTCCTTACGATTTAACTATCTTTTTTATTATTTTTACATGCCATACAAATCATGTTTTCATTTCCAGAATCACTTACCCCATTCTACAATTCTAAGAAAACCAATAATAGTACTTATTTCAAGAAAAATAAATAAATAAAAATTGTCAAAATTAACTTAATTGGTAAGTGATAATAAAATCATATAAATTTATTTCTAGTAATTAGTCGCATCAAGGTTTCAACTCCTGAAAAGCCAAATGTGAAAATAATTTACCTCAAATTTAACCGTGACACGCTTAAAACACACCGTATTAATATTTCAAGTTTTTTTTTATATTTCATAAAGAAGTAATGGCGGATTAAACTTATCTTTGAAGTGCACATTCATTTGCCCAGTTAAAATTTGACAGTTTATTTTTCATAAATTACATATTTTCTGATGTTACTTATTATTCCACGAGATTAAAATAGAAATATTGTCAAGTAGCTAGTAGTGACGTGCATAATTGAAGGGTAGCCGTGGTCAGGCTTAGTCCAAAGTTAGCGACCAAAGGAAAGATAGAATGTCAAATGATTGATACGTGGAGAAGTTTCAGCACATTCATTCATCACGTGCTGCTCGTGTTTACAATATAAACAAAACAACATCCTAGGGAACGGCTGGGAGACTCGCACGTGCAACTGTCGGCTTTACGTGAAGTGTCACAAACGAAGTGAAGTGATCCTTTTGTTTGGAACTTGTTCATGACTCGCGCCTTGCTTCTTCAATTTCGTGGAAATTCATCTTGTCAGTCGAAGGAATTCGCCTCCCTGGATCTCTAGCACTTGCAGACCGCTGCTCCTTCTTGGTTATTATATCTACAGGTTCATTTGACCATTCGACTAACTTCCCAGAAACAAAAATCCCATCCAATAATATGTTTTTTAGTCGTTTTCTTTTATTTTCTAAACATTAATTTCAAGTTTGCACAAAGCAACCTGACACGTGCGTAGACAGTAACATTTAGTTGAAGGTGTAGACTCAAAACAATCGTAAGCTCAAGTCAACCAGCGGTTATATTTTACTTGTTACTAGAGTAAAAAAATGTATATCAAAACTAGTGTGTTTATGTGAACAAATAATGATTCAAAAAGTATTTAAGCTATACAATCAAATTTTATAGAATTCAGAAGTTTCTTATGCGATAACTCTTGATATTATGGCTCGAAAGTATCAAGTACTCTGATGGAATATGTTCCAAAGCTTCCACTGACGCATTGAACGGATTAACAACACTAAAGTCGAGTTTTAGGAATAACATGCAAACAAAACTGACCTTGACAAAAATGATAAAACGTGAATTTACAGTAAATTTATATGAGGGTTGTCCGAAACGTTCGGGGCCCGACTTAAAAAAACTGGAATGTATGATTTTTTCTGATAAATATTAAGTTTTAGCCTTTCTATGAGTAAACAACGCGTAAAATATAACTTAACGAACTTACTTTGTGTGTTGTAGGTTTTTGAAGTAGAGAGGTAAGTAGTGTTAAACGTCATGGAGAGGATCGAACTTCGTGCCGTGATCAAATATTTGGAAATGAACACTGCAAGAAATCCATCAGGACATGGAAACAAGATTATGATGGTGTGATCCGGCATGCTAAACAGTGAAAAAGTGGTGTGTTGAGTTTAAGCTCGCTAGACAAACACGTGAAGATGATCCGAGGTCAGATCAGTCTTCGACATTGACCACAACAGAAATTGTAGATAAAGTTCCCGATTTGGTTATATATCTGATAGAAAAATGAGGAAGTTAGCAGAGGAAGTGGGAATCGATAAAAGTACTGTAGTAAGCATTTTGAGTGAAGTTAGTGCCAGATGGGTTCCAAAGATGTCACCTGAGTAGAAACGGATCCATGTCGTTGAAAGCCAACACCTTCTCCAAAGGTTTAAATAGACTCTTACCTATGGATGAAAAGTGGCCCACCACTTTGACCTAGAGACAAAAATGCAAGGCTTGCAATGTAAAGAAGTTCAAGTCACAGCTCTATGCTGGGAAGGTGAAGGCATCAATTTTTTGGGTATGCTAAAGGTGTTGTACTAGATGATTGTTTGTAAAAGGTCAAACCGTTACAGGATATCACTATGCATCCTTAATCAACAATTTGCCTCAAGAAATCAAAAAAGAGAGAAGAGGATTGCTCAAAAAATAGGTGTGTTCTTCCATTAGGATAATGCCCCAGCTCAAAAATCGCGTGTTGCTTTGAACGCTATCCTTGATACTGGTTTCGAATTATCTAATTACCTCCCTTACTCACCATATTTAGCTCCAAGTGACTTTTTCTCTTCCCTAACCTTAAAATCTTTCTGAAAGGTCGAAGATTTCAGAGTGATGATGATTTTGTACATACTGTCCAGTTATGGATTGATGACCAAGAAGCAGAGTTCTATCAGAAGACCTTAGAGTGATGCTGGTGTAAGTGTAAAGACTCAAGAGAAGATTTTGTTGAAAAAAAATTATAGTTGAGCCAGTGTCTCTTTTCTTTATAGGTCGAGACATGACTTTTAGGACACCCCTCATATATACAAAGCACGTTTATAATAAGTATGGTGCTAAAGATATCTTACTTTAATATTTTAAACTTGTAATTGAAGTGTCAGTTCTAATTCCTATCAGAAATCTTCTTCACAATAACTGAATACACGTTGGCAGCAAAACGTGTTTAATAACGCAGATTATAGTAAATTATAAATAAAGTGTAATATTTTTCTTCACTACATTGAGTTCGTATTTCTCAATATCCTAGCATTAATTATTTATTTTGATAGTATTTCCAAGGTTCAATTGAATACTTTTACTTTACTCTCAAGTTAACGGTAAGGTCCATATGGATCCCCATTGGATTTTTCATATCATTTTTCTAATCTATTTATGCATCACATTACTCATGGGTTCATGACTTTGATAGTTAACGTGGTTCCTAATAACATATTAGTCACTCATAAAAATTAAATAAAAATACTGTTAAATAAGAACTTACAGATAATAACCATGACAACACAAAATTCTGTCAATATTGCAGTTAATTTCATTAATTACTGCTGAAGTTTCTGCATATTTTTATATAGAAAACGAATAACTTTCCCCAATGTTTTTCGGTCGTTTCTTTGCCCTCATACAATATGTGGACCCCACCGGCAGTGAGCAGTATAAAGATGAGTCGATAATTTGAAGGTTTAAAAACGTTTAGGAAACAATCTAGATAGTAGTATTAGATATGTCTTTACACACTTAATATAATAACCTCAAACATTTAAGCCAGGTCTTTGTAATACCAACGTATATTTTTCATGTTATTTAATACAACTTCTATATTTGTTCTGCATATTACTAGTGCCAATATTAAAAATCCATTTTTTAACAAGTAACAGCTTTTATAGTAAGGAAGACTTTTTATGTAAACATCTATGACGTTTCTCTAATTTAAATACATTGTTATATTGTTGAATGTTGATGTACATGCAAAAAAATAACAACTTTTTACCATTAAACCTTGTGTAAACCTTGTAACTTAACTACAAATGGAATTATTTTTATCAGAAATTTTGAATCATTTATATCGTACAATAATGAATTTACGACATTATAATTCTTTTATAAACTATTTTCATTTTTTAACTGGCCATTACCCGTTTTTTGTTTTTATGTTACTGTTCCATAAATTGTTATAATTGGAAATCCGTAGTGGAATTTTATACAAATTAATATGAGAATACATTTAGATAAAATATTTTCCCATGTATAATTTTGTGTAAAAATCGAATCAAAACGTTCTCAAATATTCCACGTATTTTGTACAGTCTTTGTTTTTATAATCAGTCATAACATTTCATTTAATCTCTAGTTCCCTTTAACCTCTAGCTTTAAAAAAAACAAAAAAAACGACTTTACTTGCATTTCTGAGTAAAATGATGATAAAAAAGAAACTACTTTTCTTGAACCACAGAATCAATTAATAAGAGACGACAGTTTGGACGAGAAAGTGTATTCTATATATACACTTGAAAACACGAAAGATGCAAACATTTTCTCATCAAAGTAAATTTTGTATAAAGAGAAAGTTATTTGATTGGCACTCAAGTGTGCAGGAGAGAATATTTAGTTCTGTTATTAATTAATGATAACCTGGCATGATGTTTAATCGTGTTCTTAATCACTGATAAAGTAGCTAGACATTTAATTGTGTTACCAATGGCTGATAATCTGGCGTGATGTTTAATTTTGTTATTAATAACTGATAACCTGTCGTGATGTTTAATGTTATTATTAGTCACTGATAAAATATCAAGATATTTAACTGTGTTACAAATGAATGATAACCTGACGTGATGTTTAATCATGTTATTAATCACTGATAAAGTAGCTAGACATTTAATTGTGTTACCAATGGCTGATAATCTGGCGTGATGCTTAATTTTGTTATTAATAACTGATAATCTGTCGTGATGTTTAATTAGTCACTGATAAAACATCAAGATATTTAACTGTGTTACAAATGACTGATAACCTGTCGTAATGTTTAATGTTATTATTAGTCACTGATAAAATATCAAAATATTTAATTGTGTTACAAATGACTGATAACCTGGCGTGATGTTTAATCATGTTTTTAACCACTGAAAATCTGGCGCTGTGTTTAATTATTTGTATTAATCACTGATAAAACTGGTGTGATGTTTAATTATGTATATTAATCACTGATAACCCGTCGTGATGTTTAATTTTATTATTAGCCACTGGTAAAATATTAAGATATTTAATTTTGATACAAATGACTGATAACGTGGCGTGATGTTTAATTATGTTATTAAAGAGTAGAATGCGAACTATGGAATATAAATTTATTACTATGGACACAGAGAATAAAAATGTTTTAAATATTAAAAGTTTACAAAAGATTATTTCTAAATTAAAACGTTATCTCTAACAAATCTCAAGGTAGTATCTTAGTGTCACTAGAATTCTACCGACCACTCGTTATGAGCTACAAAGTTTGTGAAGGAGGTTCTTCTGTGAATATTTGAGAAATAGTGTACTGGATATTATTAAAAACGTGAAGACATATTTACATATGTGGATATGTAAAAGAAGGTATTTAACATGAGAAGGATCCCAAGTTTAAACAATATTTTTGCTGTTTTTGATTTTCTCAGTGTAAAAGTATTTGTATTTGTGGCAGAGCTACTACGGTTGTCTTCTCAGCGTCCCCAATTTTGAACCACTGACAACAGGGAAGACAGCCAATCAGCAGCACCCTTCATCCCCACATCCACGATATGGTATTGACTGTCACTCTCGTAACGCAAAAAGAGCTTAAAGTACGGATAATATTTTGTGGTATCGCATGGTTTGTATCCGGTTCGGCAGCTCCAAAATGTAGAGCTTTATCACAGTGCTAACCCGCGCTCCCAGATTTCTAGACTTTCTGTGTGTGCGTGTGTTTCAAATTATGACATGCCTAAAGATTGTATACTCGTTGTTCAATAAAAAGAATAATATAATAATAATCAGCTTCGAGCTATTGTTTATTTTCTTATTAGTTTTTTTTTTACTATTTTTACATGGTGTCCCATAGGTTGGGTGCCATATGCTCAGACTATCCATCCGCCTTCAAGATTGATATGGTAATGAAGACGTTCAGAGCGGATGTTCAGTTCCATTATCTGAACAAAACAGCAAAGAAACGAGAAAAAACAATGTTAATTTCCCCAATGTTACAATGTAACCAGCTTACGGGTCGCCCTGTAAATGTTCCTATTTTCAGACGTCATATTTTAGGTTTGGGCACAACATTGATTCTATAAAACTAATTTTGGTCTGTAACATATGAGTTTGGTGGAAACAGGTCGTACAGCAATTAACTGTAAAATAAAAAGCACAAAACAGAGGCGATATAAAATGTCATTTATTTTGTGACTGACAATTTTTCGATCATAAAGTTACACTTTAATTAAGAAAATACATATTAATTAAGGAGAAAGAAGAACATATTACAGCTCATAATGGCTGGAGACGGCTTGAATGGGTAATGAAGAAAAACTTTAATATAAGTTTAACATAACAGTACCTGATGATGACAAAACCTTGTCGAAACGTTGTACATTTGCTGTTATGTTAAAGTTATATTAAAGTTTTTTTTCATTACCCATTCAAGCCGTCTCCAACTATTATTAGTCTCAAAATGGGTTCCTCGTCATCGAAATATTAGAGCTCAGTGTTTGTGAAAAGAAACTCGGATTATAGAGTGAAGACGAACTCCAAACTAAAATAATGAACTGTTTGTTTGTTGTTAAGCACAAAGCTACCTGTGCCCACCACGAATATCAAAACCCAGGTTTTTAGTGTTTTAAGTCTTCAAGCTTACCGCTAAGCCGCTAGGGGGCGGATATGATGAAAAAGATGAGAATGGGTAAATATCTAAGAAAATGATTAAAATCCAAATATTCTAAAACGTCGTCGTATTCATAGATAGATTTTCGGATTATTATTTTATAATTCAGCTTTAACCAAATGAGCAGTTTATGATAAGGCTAAAAAATACTAAATCTTACGATGACCACAGCTTGAGTAAGAAGGACAGATTTATTTACAAACACATGTTTGAAGATATTTTATACTGGAGCACATTTTTTCTTTTTCATATTTGTGTCCTTAAAAGGTTCGAATACAGCCTTCAAATTATTATTTAAAAATATATACTGTCATCTAGTTTCCAGCTGGCAACTATGATGTATTAATAGTGTTCAGTTATTTGTTAAATGATACTTCAGCAGTCAATGGATTAAACTGAAAAATAACAGGACAGACTCAAGTAGCTTGATAGTCTAAATTACTGACACTCATATTCTATTATCAGTTCTTATATTTTCTATCAATAAAATAAACTCCAAGTAAAAAACCGGCAGATATTCTAGAAATTTAATTTTATTGATATCATAGTTCTGCAAATCATCATAAGAATTCTGGGTACATTTATTACAAGCACTTCCTAAAACTTGAGGTAGTAAGCAGGAACGTTTACTACTGGTCCGCTGTCCGGTTAGTAAATCATTAGTTACACATTTGTTTTACCAGAACAATCCAGTGTTCATTCCATGCTGTAACTTGCGTGTATTCTACTTAATACTAGAGTTTACACTATATTAAATAGTTTATTAACGAGTATTTGGTACTTGAACCATGAAAAAAAAAGGTTTGCATAACAATAACAACAATGCCGAAATGCGAACATGGTGAAAACTCGTGTAGTGTGTTTATCCAACATTAAGATGTCAACTGTACTGACATCAACAAAATAACAGTCTACGTGCTACTTGGTAATCTGTTGCAAACTTAACACGAGCAGATATCAGAACAATTAGGCATAACGTAGACATACGTACCCGGATATCACACAGAGGTTAGCTGCAAATATTTTTCTGGACCTTCAAATCTCTCAATCATTCAAACAGCTGAAAAGTGTCACGAGACTTTGACGTCATTACTTAACTTGACAATTTTTTCTCCCTCTCTGACGGATTTAAAAAAAAATGTAAGCGTTGTTGATGCATTTAGATTAATAAGTAGGCCGTTCTTTGTCATTTATGCTGTCAAGAGTAATTGTGTGTGAGCATTTTCTCACAAACTTGGTTGCGATGGAAATACGAGATCTTAAACATATAGCGTCACAGAGTGACGTCAAATTCATTTTATCAAATACGTGTACCTTTGAGCTATTTCCAGAAACATTTCTACATCCTTATTAGTTCCTAATGAGTGGCCGAAGTATACAAAAACAGAAACTGGAGAATATGACGTTTCTTAGAAAAGGTGATGCGATTAAAGTTTTAATGTTTTGTTATAGGAGTAACAGTAAGTTATATTATATAACAATGACCAAAGCTGGAAATATATTGGTCTCATTCAGCGACATATGCCAATTCGAAGCTTCTTCTCTAGTAAGTCTGCTGAGTGCAAGTACTATATTTTAAATAAACTATTTAAAATGTGTATATTTAAAAAAAATCTTGACAGACATGATTTGATAACAGTGCTTAAGACAGTCCGATAATTTTTTAAACTAATGCTTTGACTTTAAAAATGTCATAAAATTGTTATATTGGGTAGAGTCCATTTTATCTTTATTAAGTTAAAATGCATTGCTCTAAATGCGAAATTTAAGTTTCTTTGCGCCCCCCAGTGGCACAGCGGTATGTCTGCGGACTTACAACGCTAGAAACCGGGTTTCGATACCCGTGGTGGGCAGAGCACAGATAGCCCTTGTGTAGCTTTGTGCATAATTATAAACAAACAAACAAGTTTCTTTGCATTTATTAATTTCTTTCAAAATTTATTGGTTTTTAAGTCTTATATAGAAATTTGTATAACTTTTGAAATGTTTTTAAAGTTACACTAAAGCAATAAAACTTGTTTTTAAATTGTTCATACTTTCTTTGATAAATGTTGTATACATTTTAGTATTGTGAAAGAAAAAAGAATTATTTACTATTTATCATAAAAATGTATTACCGGAAAATAATGTACTTCATAGACTCACGTGGTGTACAGAAAGAAGAAAGCATATTGTGTAGCTTTTTACTAAAACAAACAAACACATTTCATTGGCATGGGCGCCAGCAGGAAGGGGCAAGAGGGGGCAACTGCCTCTTTTACATTTCACAAAAAATTGCACGTATGATGTTGTAAACTTGACATCGTAGTTAAACTAAATATTTTCTTAGTAATTTTTATTAAAACTGTAAATTTGTGTTTAAGCACATATAGCACATATTATTTTAATCTGTTGACTTACACTGTAAAAGCTGATCCCCTACATACATGTTTTGTCCGTCCCTGAAAATATTTCTATGGGCGCCCATGTTCATTGGTTCAGATATTTATGCTATTGTTTACAATATATCTATTAAGTTAGGACGTTTTATTAAAAATGGCAATTATATGAAAAAGTTTAAGGTGGGAATTAACAAAAAGAAATTAATGAAAGATTATTTTTGTGTTTTCGAACTTGTCATGGATTAATGTCTAAATAAGGCAGCTCTGAATTCGTTGTATCGGACAGAAATTCCTTTTCACAAAAGCTGCTGCAGAAGTAAAACTATGGATGCTAAGCTAGTAGCCATTGTTCTATAGGCTTAAAGTAAACATGTAGATATATATATATACTGACATGATGTTAGTAAGCAAGATGTCACAATAAACCATTTTATCTGTGAGTCGAATGAAAACGTTAGATGATTGGAATTATAAATACTTTAACAATTTTTTCGAAATATCAACATCGGATAGCACAGATCTTCCTAAGCATCTAAAACTTCTTCCCAATCAATATCTTGTTTTATTATTGTCAGAAATAATTATTCACTGTTCGATGTATTAGTTCACCACTTGTATTAGTGTACACTTACCCCAAGGAATTAAAATATGTTCTATGAATGCTGTTAGTGTTATTTGGACAGTTGTCTCCTGGAGAAGTAAATAAATGTGTCTGATTTATTATCCCTTTAAGCATCGTGAATGTGATATCTTGAAAATGATGATTATGTCCTTTCTCACATCTTTCTAGCACAGCTCCTATTAATTGTTAGCTGACGAATGACGAAAATTATGGGAAAACCCCGTCTGCCAGAGTATTAATTAGCGTGAAAAAGTGTAGTCTTAATTATCACAGGAAAGCGTGTGCAAGTGTGTGTAAAAATATGTTCTTGAAATGTTATATTTATTATGATGTTGGGAACAGTTATTCAGTACTGTGTCAGATACGACTAGTTTTACGTAACAGTTTGTCTTCGTAATAATCATAAAAGTGTGACTCTGAACATGAAGATTTTGAATTTTAAGCTAACAAGTCGCTCTTCTGAAAAACTAAATATACTTACTGATTCAATGCGTTGTTAATAATCCATAAGCTACAAAATATTGTTTTTGAAACAGTATTTCCTCCAGTGTGGTATAAACCACCAAGATGCACATATAAATATATATATATATATGAACATTCATTGACATCCAATGAATATAATTGTAGTCGTAATAAGGGTTTATAATTCTTACCAATGACATTACTTCATTTATTCCAATCACTTAGCCTAAAGTTCGTCACACATCTGTATTATAATGGAGCTTGCTATGTATACGTCCAAAACTTGGATTTCGGAAACTACCGCACCGATCATCACCAATCATAACTGGGTAATATTTTTATAACTAGGCAGTATTTTTATAGCTGAGCAATAAATAAAACAATTGAAATTTCCCCAAAATTATATGTTTCAGATTTAACCAATAAAAATTACAAAAAAGGAGTAAGTTTGAAATATAAAACAACCAAACAACAAAGTTCAAAAAAATATTTGTTTTTCTCTAGTGAAAATCTCGTGAGTGTTACAACAGAAAAGCAAAGCACTTTCATTGATAACTACGTCTACAAAGAAATACTTCAGTAAAATCTACTCTGTGATGTTATGCTGTGATGATAGCTCATTTTCAAACTAAAATTTCAATAAAATCATTTTTCTCATGGGTGGTGATCATTATTAGATGTCAAGTATGAATACATTGTCGTAAAACTGTCAGTCAATTCCAGAAAAGGCCCCAGGCTCAATAGCCTTCCGCAGGTACTAGCAGTTATACCCGGACGGTGGATATTTATGCTAGTAAATCTAATAAAAATCGTCTCTGTAAAATGTTTAGAATTTGTCAGTCATACAGGAGTGTCATAGCTATATGAAGTACTATTGTCGATACATTTCTAAATATATATATATATATACGTTCCTTTGGTTTTATCTCATAATATTTCTTTCTTTGTTGATAAGAACAAAACTACACATTGGGCTATCTTTGGTGTGCACACAATGGGTATCGAAAACCGATTTTTAGCGTTAAAAGCCCCTGCACTTGCCACTGAGACACTGGAGAGAAGCTTTTAATCTGATGCACGTACTCTCTGAACATCGCGTTGATCATTACTATTTTTAGATTTTACTTTAGCTCAGTTTTCATATTATATTTCTTTTCTTTCTTTACTGAATTAAGTAATTTGAACGAAATGTATTAACAATTAACTAATTTATTTCCCGGAATAAATTATAAACTAAAAAACAAATATTTTTTTAGAAACTATGTTGAAGTTGGGTGATTGATGGATAATTCATAACAAAACCAGTTCTAGTGTAAAATAAATGTTGGATTTTTAGGATTCGAATCAAAATTATCACTTTTAAAGTTAAGTAGTTAATGACTAGTGAAATGCTGTGTGTTTGATTAAGATAAAATCTGTTGTAATTAACTCGTAAGCCAGTATGTGACAATTTCCCTCTAACAGACGTTAACTTCTTGTAATAAATTGATGAAAACTTAATGTTAAAGTTCGCATTTATAACACGGTAAACATAAGGATTACAACAAAGAAGCTTCTTAATTAAAAATGCTATTGCTTTGATGTCATAAGATATTCCATACAAAATTCCACCCAGTCAATAAATACAACATCCGGCAATCTGTCGTTATTCACATGATTACCATTATTAGTTGAGACAAGATTTTGTTCTATGGTATGCTCCAGGCGATAACTCTAATAGTTTTTACATGGGATTGAATGAATTATTAGTAGCTATGGCATGCTCCAGGCGTTAGCTCTTATAATTTTTACATAGGATTGAATGAATAGTTAGTACCTATGGTATGCTCCAGGCGATAACTCTAATAGTTTTTACATAGGATTGAAGGAATTATTAGTAGCTATGGCATGCTCCAGGCGTTAGCTCTTATAGTTTTTACATAGGATTGAATGAATTATTAGTAGCTTTTGATTAATTTCCACCAAAATATAGATATATTTTTCTGCCACATTGATAGGCAAATCATCCAGACACCCAAAAAAAGATTAAATTACAAACAACAAAAAACAACTCTATTAAATCGTTTTGTTTGTGATATCAATTAATGATATCAATCACGTGAAGAACAATGTGGTGTTAACTAACAACGATAATAATATTATGAACAACAATGTGGTGTTAATTAATAACGATAATAATATTATAAACAACAGTGTGGTGTCAACTAATAACGATAATAACCACATGCATGCTCAGGCGTTAGCTCTTATAGCCATAGCTAATAATAATTCATACAATCCTATGTTGTTTGAAGTTAAGCACAAAGCTACACAATGGGCTATCTGTGCTCTGCCCACCACGGGTATCGAAACCCGGTTTTTAGCGTTCTAAGTCCGCAGACATTCCGCTGTGCCACTGGGGGGGGGCACAATCCTATGTAAAAACTGTAAGTTATGTAGTCTAAATAATGCTGTAGAACTTTTAAGTGAAATGATATCATTAAAGCATCATAATACCAGCTTTCTTATAGTAGTATCGGATGAATAAGTTGATTCTGTAGAGATTTGAAGTTAATGTTCTTGTGCTTAGCTTACATTTATTTACTGGTAATGTACTTATTTTCTTTGTCTATTGTATTTATAAGAAATAAAATACACAAACATTTTTATTTACTAAATGTTTTTAACAAGATAGTTAGAGGTTATATAAAACATATTTTCTACTTTTTTTACCAGACTAAACACATGTAATTTTGAATTATCGATTTTAAACATTTCTATACAACTGTTTCATAACAGATATCGATATATCTGTATTTTTCACAAAATTACATATTCTCTAACTTTACTTTACAAAACGTCTTGGAATACCATGGCTGCAAAATACGACAGTCTTGTTTTAAATCAATATTTATGGTGCAGCAAACAGCCTTAAAAAATTGTAATTTCCGCTAAAGACTGAGCTACAATACATTTTACAGTATATAAACTGTATGGTTTTGTTATTGTAACTATAAACATGTGTACAATTGTATGGTGTTTCACCACCCTATATCGTTTCGAAAACGGTCATTTTGAAGTAATACAAACATCTAATATGTTTACATAATGTTTATCCAACAAGATTGAACATTTATGTTTAACGTGTGGTTTCCTGAGGATTTAAACGTCTAGTTTGCTTCGTTGAAGGTTTTACATCAGAAAGTTTCATTCTTAGAAACTCCAACGATAAAAACATATATATTATGTTAGTGCCTTCGCTCATTATGAGATTTTAAAATATCTTAATAAGACTGGTATTAGCAATATCAAGGCAAACAAATTCATTCTATGTTATTTGAAATAAACCTAAAGTTTACAAGAAATTATTGGTTAAAATATTGGAAGTGTATAGATAGCCGGTGACAACTAAGACATAGAATCGTATTAGTGCAGAGAGTAGAGGTAATAAATCCGTGAGGTGAAAAGGGCATTCATATGTCTTTTCATGGTACCAATACAGAGACCAAACCCGGAAAACATATTACGGTAGACCTACACATATATATATATATTCACATTAACACTGCAAAGTTAATACCCAGTTTACCACATAAGTAACATTTTAAAAAGTTACACGCTAAAGAGTCGTCGCCGGCTTCGGAAAATATTTATCAGGTTCTTAATCAAGCCACGTGTTAATTGTTTACTTTTGTATGAAATATTAGTTTGTAATTTTTAATATAATCAAAGCATATTTGAAAATCGACCACAGTGGTACATATTTGGTTGTTTCTTGCCAGAAAAGAGGAATTAAGAACTGTTGAAGGATATAAAACTAAATAATCGTTAACTGAATCGATACTTAAAGATGAATGCGCATTCTGTTTAGTTTTTAGAATATTCTAAATACATATCAAGGTATAGACGGACTGTCTTGGAACAATATCTTATACACTACTCTATATAACGCTCTCCCTGCACCTCGTCGGCTCAGCGGTAAGTCTGTGGCTTAAAATACTAGAGATCTGGTTTCGATACCCGCGGTAAGCGGAACACAGATATCCCATTGCGTAGATTTGGGCTTGATAACAAACAAGAACAAACGCTCTCTTGTTTTCGTTAAGTCTGGGATACACGGATTATTTTTTTAATATAATTTACACAGATAATTATCGAATTGACTTTTAATAATCACGTACCTCGAAGTTTCTTCAAAATATATTATCATTTGGATTATAGCAACAAGACATAGGAAAAATAAGTCCATAAACTGTAAAAGACAGTCTTAATAACTGATATTGTTTTCTAACCCATAATACCAGCGGCAGCACTGAAACCCTTCTTAGCCATAGGTAATACTAGGTAATCAGTAAAAGTAGTTCTTATTATAGACTTTAACCTCATGTCGTGAGTAGTAATATAGATTAAGGTCTGACTAAGGTGTAAAGGTATACAGTACTTCATGTGTCTACGCGGAATGTCTGATTGAGGAGTAGAGGAATACAGCACTTCATGTGTCTACGCGGAAGGTCTGGTTGCACTCGCTTTGTCACAACTGGATGTGGTTAGTTTTTCCGATCACCCATCACGAGCCTACTGCTTCATAATCCCGCTAGATAATTTAACAATTGCAGCTAAGAACCACTTGAACCTTTTAGAATTATATAAATAATTCGTTTTTATGAACCGTTATATGATTTTAATTATATTTTGTGGCATAAGTACTGAACAAATTTATTCGATGTTAGACGATGCGTAAATACATCATCCGATTCTCGTCTGATCTTTGACTCTTTTAGGATTACACCAAGAACCGTAGAAGAGATAAATATCAATTGAAATCAAACAGCTTAATGTTATAATAAACTCAATAGCTGAAAGAGCTAGGAAATTATAAAACAAACGTCATTTGCGATGTACCTTAGTTTAATAGCCATATTACTAAGGGGATATTTTCAGTGCTTAGAATATGTACAGTTTTAATGAATAAACACTGTATGGTGAAATTTGTTTTGTAGAATATTATAAAATTGAAACACAAAGACCACCCTGAACTAATATAATTACATACGCATCTTGAGAATTATCAGTCTTCCTTCAATCGCTCTTAACTTTTATGGTAGTAGGAAAAAACAAAAATATATAAATCAGAAATCAAGAAACTCGAGTAATTTCAGTTCAATTCCGACAAAGCCCAGCATAACGGGTAATTTAATTGAAGAAACATTTAAATACTGAATGTGATAAACCAACAGAAGCATGGAACGTTCTAAATTTGTTTTCAGATATTCGCGCAAAGTTAAACAGGGCTTATCTGCACTAGCCGTCCCTAATTTTGAGGTGATGGACTAGAGAGAAGGCAACTAGCCATCAGTGCCCACCGTCAAAGCTTGGGCTACTCTAACTGAATAGTGGGATTTTACCGTCACTCTTATAACGTACCCATGGCTCCAAGGGTGAAACACGATTTTGCAGTAATGGAACGCGAACCATGGATCTTCGTGTTCACAGTCCGAACCGTTAACTCTAGAACAGCTGTCCCTCGTGTAGAAAAAACTATTTTGCTTTAATAATAACAGCATTGCTCGGGTCCCAGTCTTTAAATATTACATATTACCGATAGGTGAAGCAGATGAGGAAGCAGTCCCAAGGCCTATGCCGAATCGAAGAAACCTCCCAAAAATTGATATTTGAAATTTCGATTATTATAATTGAGGGGTAAATACTCTGAAACACGGATAAAGTTTTATTGTGGGGCAACAAATTTTTCTTGCCCCAGGGCCTTTATGAGACCAAGTTACGCCACTGATGTTAGCACTTATTGTTCATTTAATGGCGAAAGAAAAAAAAAGTTTTTAGGACCGCTTGTAATGCATTAACATGCGCTGAGACATTTCAATATAGAGTAATGAAGAAAATCACTCTGTAGCAGGGCAAATTAAAGGTTGTAAAAAAAACTAGTTTGTAATCTTATAGCGGAAAAAAAAAGATAAATAATTTATACTACTTGACGGTGGTAAGCGATGATAGATTGTTTAGATTTTAGTACAGGCCAATACGCATTAGCATCCAGATTATCAAATGTCATACAAACACGGATATGTTGAAAAGTCAACACCTAAATCAGGCGACAAGATAATGATATTATTATTACAAATCTGACAAGAATAATCTTCCTTAGAGCGAAAGAATAAAGTCTGGTATCCTTGTTGACTTAATCTCACAGACATAAACAAAAGTAGCTTACTTCTGTTCCGTGTTTAGATGTGACGTGTATCTTGGGTGTATGGGTTTTATAGAAACGACGTTGGGTTTCATGTATGACTCAGTAACAGCGTTTCTTAAAAATCTATAAGGATGTTTGTTGCTCGTACTAGTATTGAAAAATCATTACAGAAAATTTACATTTTCGTATAAATTTGTGCTTGAAGCTGTTCATTAAAATCTTATTATTTTAATAGCGATGTTAAAGTGCTACAACAGCATCGATGCTTACTTTATGATTAGCCTACTCTTGCAACACTTAGTTTAATGCTCATCTTCATTTTCGAGCTCTTTTTTTTTCTCTCTTCCTCTTGAGATATTCGGTATCGAGGTCGTTGGTACGCACGGTGGTTGACGATCATATTTCTGACAGCTCTCGGAGCACAGCTGGGGGAACCGAAAGATCAGTACAGAGGGTTGGATGGAGGCGTCCCGGTTCGACATAAGAGCCGTGACAAAATGCTAACTCCACCCCCATTACTGCTATAGCTCATGGTCTGTCGTGCCACGTGACAATCACAGCTAAACATGACCTCGTGTGAGTGTATTGTGACAGAATCACCAAAATTTCCCTTGTCGCGCTGTAGGAATCCCGGCTGGACATACAGGTTATTTTGTTACTGAAATCTTAGGGTGCACTTAACCTGCCAACGTTTATGAATTGTTCATTGTCTACCTAGATGCGCGTACTAAAGAAACTAGCTTAGCTGAAACAAACTAACTGAAAAACGACGTTAGAAAGTTTTTCCTTCGCCTACACAACTGCGCTGATATCTTATTGGAAAGTATGAATCCCAGTTGCTTTAACTTGCAGGGCAGTAGGACCCCAGGAACCAATATTGGTCCAGTATGGAATTGCCAAAATTCCTCTATGTTTTCTCCTTGTAATTCTTCAGTTTCCCCGTTTACAGAGCCGTTTTACCGCACGTTTACAGTCAGTTACTCAAACAACGGTGTTCCAGTCACAACCATAACGCCAACTTGTGCACCAACAAGGAACTCCCAGGAGTGGCTGTTACAAGATCAAGTATACCCATCAATTGCCGTTCCTGAAGCGCCACAATCAGACTCTAGTGATCCTCCCGATATGATTGCACACAAAAGATTGTTTGCTCAGAACACAAATACATCCCTGAATCCACCACAGGCCTCCTCATCTTTTCTCTTGCCTGGAGTATGTGTCAGTACTTCGGTCAGTGACTGTTCATCTCTTCCTGGTGTGTCTCTTGAATCACCCGTAGGGTTTTACGTACCAGTAAGTACTCAGGAAAGGCCTGTTGATCTTGGCGATAACAATCAAGATAGAAGCATTTCTTCGTTTGAGTTGAACTACTTTCATGACAGTCAGTGTGTCTGCACCACGTGTTTAAAAGCTACAAGTGGGAACTCTGAAGGCAGCGTTAGTAATTCTGACAGTTACTCTCCGCTGGCTGTGAGCGACCCCACCGTCTCCGACCTTCAGTCTTCTTTAGAGTTATATCAGAACCCTGAAGACATTTTCGGTAAGTGATGATAAAACAGTGTAAAATCAAAATTAAGGCATTTTTATTTGTTTGTTAATTGCAAAAAAACAAAACAACAAAAACATTAGTACTGTTTTTTTTTTTCGTTTTTGTTGTTGAAATAAATCCTAGCGTCATGTAATTTGCCGGGTATGCTATTATTGGAATACAAATGAATTATGCCTTATTTAATATGTAAATAGAACGATTACGGATTCTTCTGAGAAATAGATCTTTCAAAACAGTGATTGCATTGGTGAAAAAAAAAAAAGAAGACCATGATTGAAACATTTCAGTAACATTAATAAGGAATAATGTATACATATTACAAAACATTAACTTGTTAAATGTTCTTTTACTGTAAATGGATTACGTTAATAACATAGAATAAGAGAATGTGTACAAATCTTAACCTAACATACCATACTGAATTAAATCTTAATACATCTTAACCTAAAATACTATATTGAATTAAATAGATGTAAGCTAGTAGTTACTTTACTGACGTAAACTTAAAAGTTACTTTTTTTGTTCTGATTTTTATATTTAGCTTACTTTTTAACAGAAATCATTAATAATTACTCGGAGTTATTACTGTGCAGGCAAACAAACGTTTCTCAAATCATACTGGGGGATTTGGATAGTATTAATAACGGATTTATAGTAATAGCCAAATAAGGATTTACTATAGATATAGAACTTTCAGTATTAGCATAATTTATTGGAATTAAGTAAGAACATTTCAGCCATGGACCGGTCAGTATGTCTTTTCTGAAAAAAAAAAAGAACGAAAAAAGTTTCGTGTTAAACACGGAAGAATCGAGTAGCTTCAACTAGTATTTAAAAAATAAAACTTATGTTTTATCTAGGAATCAATCTGGGTTTTACCATAAATAAAGACGGAAAACATGTTTTAGCTACGGATCAATCAGGTAAGTTCTACTAGAATTAGAAAATTAAAACTTGTGCTTTAGTTATGGATCAGTCAGGTAGGTTTTACTAAATATAGAAAAGAAAAGCTAATGCCTTAGCTATGGCTCAATCAGTTAGATTTATACCAGAAGTAAAAAAGGAAAACATAGTTTAGATATAAATCAATCAGGTGAGTTCTAAAAATTTGTTTTGGCTATAAATAAATCAGGTAGATTTAACTGGAAATAAAAAATGAAAGCTTATGTTTTAACAATGGTTCAATCATCTAGGTTTTACGATAATAGAAAAGGAAAGCTTACGTTTTAACAATGGTTCAATCAGCTAGGTTTTACGACAATAGAAAAAGAAAGCGTTTTAACAATGGTTCAATCAGCTAAGTTTAAGACAATAGAAAAGGAAAGCTTACGTTTTAACAATGATTCAATCAGCTAGGTTTTAAGACAATAGAAAAGGAAAGCTTACGTTTTAATAATGGTTCAATCAACTAGGTTTTAAGACAATAGAAAAGGAAAGCTTACGTTGTAACAATGGTTCAGTCAGCTAGGTTTTAAGACAATAGAAAAGGAAAGCTTACGTTTTAACAATGGTTCAATCAGATAGGTTTTACGACAATAGAAAAAGAAAGCGTGTTAACTATTGATAAATCAGGTAAGTTTGAGTAAAAGTGGAAAAGAAAAAATGTTTGTTTTAGCAAATGATCAATTAAGTAGGTTCTACTAGATATAGAAAACGAAAACACATGTTTTAATTATGGATCAACTCCGTAGATGCTAATGGAATTAGAAAAGGAAAAGTTATGTTTTAGCTATACGGATCATCAGGTAGGGTTTATTAGAAATGGGAAAGAAAAATTTATGTGTACGCTAAAGGATCAAACTAGAAGTTTACCAGAAGTAGGAAAAGGGAAAACAAACTGTAGCTAAGGATCAATCAGGAAAGTACTGCTAGAATAAGACCAGGAAAAGCTATGTTTGGTCATAGATCAATTAGGTAGTTTTACTAGAAATGGGAAAGAAAATACCGATTGATCAAACAGATAAGTACTACTAGAAATGGGGAAGAGAAACTGTCTGATGTTTTAACTATGAATTGATTAGACACGTTTTGTCAGAAATAGAAAATAAATTAAAACTTATATTTCAGCTATATGGAACAATCATGCAAGTTTTGCTAGAAACAGAAAAATAAAACGTGTTTTAGATATGGATCGATCAGGTAGGTTTAAGATAATTAGAAAAAGAAAGCACGTGTTAGCTATGGCTCAATCAGGTAAGTTCTACTAGAAATAGAAAAAAAATACGTACGTCGATGGGACAGCGGTAAGTTTGCGGACTTAAAACGCTAAAATCTGGGATTAGATTCCCTGCGGTGGGCACATCAAATAAATAGACAAATGCGTCTTTGCTCTAAAAAACAAACAAATAAAAGGAAAACATTTGTTTTAGGAAATGATTAATCAGGTAGATTTTACTAGATATAGAAATGTAAAACTTATCTTTTAGCTATAAAATAATCTGGTAGGTTTTACCAGAAGTAAAAAACGAAAACGTATATTTGGATTATAGATAAGTTTCTTAGGTTCTGATAGAATTAGAAAAGGTTTTACTAGAAATAGAAAACTCACATTTTAGCTATAGCTCAACCAGGTAGGTTTTACCAGAAGTATAAAAACATAACTTATGTTTTAGCTAAAGCTCAGTGGGATAAATTCTAACACTAAAAATCGGGTTTCGATAGCTGCGTTTGGCGCAGCATAGTTTGCCTATTGTGTTTGTTAGTATTAAAAGCAAATAAATGTTTTAGCTATGACTCACTCAGGTAGTTTTTACCTTATATAGAAAAGGAAAAATGTGTTAGTTATGATCAATCAGGTGAGTTCTACTAGAATTAGAAAATGAAAACTTATGTTTGAGCTATAAATCTATTCGATAGATTCTACTAGAGTTAGAAAAGGAAAGTTATTTTAGCTATAGATCAACCAGATAGGTTTTACCAGAAGGCAAACTTATGTCTTAGCTATAGATCAGTTCAGTGGATTTTACTAGAATTAGAAAAGAAAAGCTTGCGTTTTAACTCTATATGGATCAGCCAGGTAGAATTTACCACAAGTAGAAAATGTAGATGAAGAAAGTTCATCGTTTGTCAGGGACCAATCAGAGTCTTTCATTAGAAGTAAGTAGGACAAAAGAAATTACTGTTAGCCAGAACCAATGAAGTAGATCTTACTGGAAGGTGAGGAAAAAAAAAACTATTTCAGTCATAGGCCAATCAAGACGATTTTAAAAGTAAGTGATAAATACGTTATCGCCACAGCAAAGATCAAAGGTTTGTGTTACAAATATAATCTTTCAAAGTTTCTTTATTATTGTTTGATTTTCGAAAAAAAGATGATAATAAAATGCAAATGATTTCTAGGATACAGTTTGGGGAATATATAGATATTTCTTATGTCACCCCGTTAAGAAATTAAACTTAAGTCCAGCGTTTGGCCTTTACTATTGTGTTATTTTATAGATAGTACCAACAATTTACTTTAAAAATTATAATATATATTTATCGATAAATACTTTATCCTTCTGGTTAACTATCTCGTTTTGATAGAAATTAAACAGAAAGGGTGATAACTTTTTCGAGTTTTGAAGAAAGAACAACGACATTTTCGAGCTCTTGTTTGGACATTATGAGAAGTTCCCGACGTTTTCATCCTGGAGAATACATATAGCTGTGAAGTTTTCTTGAAACTTAAGAAGAAGTTTTCAGTTTTTATCTCCGAATATCACGTAAATGTTTTAACTCGAGAAACAGTCTGATCATGTTGATCTAAACTAAGTTATTAAACATGGGCAAAGAGTACACCAATGTAATTAAAAGTAATTTCAGAATGAGGTGTTCTGTTGTTTTTAACACACACACACAGCTGTTTAATAGACCTCGCGTGGCGTTGCATGTAAAACATTAAGAGTTCGACAGATCAATTACAGCAGAGATTGTATCCGGGAAAGTCGGGAAGTTTTCATTTATAAAGCAGATATAAAGTATATGACGTGATACGGTGTCTAATTCTTAATTTCTGCTTAAACATTTTAGATTTTCTCGGCCAAAATTCGCTGCTAATAACGTTGGGAAAACTAGCAGTAATGCTGCAAGTCTAGAAGAGTTCTGGTAATAGTGCACATATATCAGCATGTTGGTAATGCTGCAAGTCTAGCAGTGTGCTAGTAATGTTGCAAGCTAACAGATTGCTGGTAATGCTGCAAATCTATCATAGTGCTGGTAATGCAGCAAAACTAGCAGCGTGATGGTAATACTGCAAATTTATCAGCATGTTGGTAATGCTGCAAGTCCAGCAGTGTGCTAGTAATGCTGCAAGCTAACAGATTGTTGCATTGCTGCAACTCTAACAGAGTGCTGGTAATGCTGCAAATCTAGTAGAATGCTAATGATAATGCGAGTCTCGCAATATATTGCTAATAATCATTGTCCTGAATCATGTTGCTAGTTCAGATGTTTTTGGTAATACTACAGGAGAGGTATTGTACTGAGTGCAATTCTCACTGACTTTATTTTTATTTACTCTCAAAAGAAAAAAGTGCCAGGAGCTATAGTTCACCAGAAACTTCCTGAGTTTAATTAAGGGATTTTAGAAAATCAAAATAGATCACAGAGTTACTTTTATCGTTATGTATAGAACGACTAAAGAAAAATTAAAAGCAAAATTTAGAAAAGCTGTGTAAGCCATAACTTAAAACAGACATGTTCTCTGTGGGGGGAAAAAATCTATATTTGATTCAGAAAATCGGTTATGAAAAAAACATGGTTTTCTATACTTGTTTTTGTTGTGTACTTTCAACATACCTGGAGCATAACATTTAAATATATTAATATCAAGAACACGATCATGAAAATCGAAGACCATAAAACTTGCATACTAGAGTATGTTATGTTCAGAGATGGTTCTAAGGTGTCGTTGTTGTGGAAGGGATAAGCGGGTATTTTGGATGCGATCATATTTTAAACATCGCATGTCACATGTAAGTTAGTGAAATAGGTGAGAATATACAGCCGCATATTCTACTACTTAACATTGGATAACTTTGTCAATTTTTTGTGATTTCTGACTAGAATTTGGGGACCCCTTGATGCTCGTTAGGTAGGGTAATTCCTTCCCTGCCCCCCTCTTAAACTAGCACTTATGCAATGGAACTAATATTAGTATTATTTTACTTGTTCCACTAAATGTGTTACACGTCCCATTAATTTGTGAAATACCCCGATGGATCAGCGATAAGTTTGCAAACTTATGCTAAAATCCAGAGTTCGCTCCCTCGCGGTCGACAAAGCGGAGATTGCTTACTGTGTAGCTGTGATCTAATAGAAACAAATAATAATTTGGAAATAGGTTTTAGTTGTAATAATTGTAATTATAACTGTTTCCTGTTTTAACTCAATAAAACTGGTGATCATTTGGAACTTTAATTATTGCGTCAGTCTCAAATAGTGGCTTGCTTTGTCTGTTTGCTTTGAATTTCGCGCAAAGCTACGCGAGGGCTATCTGCGCTAGCCGTCCCTAATTT
>NW_013665987.1:121906-132946 GCF_000517525.1 Limulus polyphemus
GTCACTTTATAACGCCCCCACGGCTGAAAGGGCGAGCATATTTGGTGTGACGGGGATTCGAACCCGCGACCCTCCGATTGCGAGTCGAGTGCCCTAACCACCTGGCCATACCGGGCCCAAATAGTGGCAAACTTGATATTAAAAATGAAATTACTTTATAAATGTTAATGAAATTGTTCTGTTTTGCAAGAGAAACTTATCCTAAATCTGAAGTATCAAAAATATCTCTCATTCCCGAATTCTCACTGAAACCACTAATAATTTTAAAACTGCAACAGTAAAATATATATATATTGTAGCAAGATAACTTCAAACAGAGAAATAAAAAGGAAAACAAATGAACAGATATTTTTCAAAATTTATTCGAAACTCACGAATATTAATTCCTTTCTGTTCAACAGTCACGCTCTATCATTAGTCGTTTGAAGTCAGTTTCTCATTCACCATACACTTTCCGACGTCTCTACATTTGTTGGACTAGTTTCATATTAAAAGCTTTAATCTTTCGCGTTGCTGATGTATGTTTGTCATTTGTGAAACCTATTTCAACGAAGGATCGTATTTCAGGTTTCAGTTTCTGCACAAAGCTTCAGTAATGAATAATCGGATGCATTGCTGGACCAACGGTATGAAATATTTATAATTTTTGAAATGGCACCTGTTTTAACTCATGGTTTGTGTTTTGTTTTTTTTTTTACTTGTCCAATCGGGAGTTTAAACAAAAATTCTACTGTATTTAATCGGAAAGTCAAACTGTTGTGATATATTACGTTAATACCTTTTGTTATTTATTGGCTGTATATACTACAGTAAACTCTAACAAGCGTGTAACGCTTTTTACTTCTGTTAGTTTCTTCTCATGCTTTAGTTATCCGTCTGTAACTATCACCAGAATTAAATGTCATTTTCTGATGAAAACTTTTTTTTCATATTTATATCAGAAAATCAACTTCGAAGCCACAGAAAAAAAAACCATACCACTCTCTGCTGTGGCTTTGAAGGTGATTTTATGATAGAAATATTACAAAGCTTAACTATGTTTTTACTTTTATTCTATCCACCTAGGACTGAGAAGATTGGATGAAATTGTTTGTTCAGAAAGGTTTTAAAAACTGAAGCTATAAAAAAACGAAGGCAAAACACAAATATATGTCCACTACATTCTGTGGAAGAATTACCTTCTATAAATGCAATGGTCAAGATGTAACATTTATTTTCGATACCTGATTTGAGACTATGCATTCACTTGTGAATAATATCGTTCTTCAAAAACTGTATTCGATTTATATCACAACAGAGGGTACATGGTTCCTATCCCGTTGTCGCAACAAAAATCGCATTTCGCACAGTAGATATTTTATAACAGAAACGGTAAAATTCCATTTTTTAATTAGAGTAGCCTAAGAGTTGACGGCGTATGGTATTTCTAGCTGCCTTCCCTTTTGTCTGTCAGTTCAAAATTAGGAACGGTTAGCGCAGATAGCACTTTTGTATCTTTGCGCTAAAATCCGAAACAAAATAAACTTAATAACGAATTGACAACATTTTATCGTATGGATTAAATTTATTGGTTTACATTGGTAAGTATATGTTAAAGGTATCCCGAAATTTGTGGCTTAACGTACTTACTGTTTCTAATTTGTTCTAGTGGCCAGTACTTCAAACATCTTTTCATCACAAATTCTGTGTATTTTAGAGTGTAGACCTTAATCAAAAAGATTTCAGTAACAAAGACAGTAGATACCTAAGTTAGGATGAAACTGTAGTAAGTCCTGTATAAGAGAGGAAAAACAAGTATTTGAAGAACTGCCCACTAGAACTACTGAGAAATAGATGATGTTTGAGATACTGGCCACTAGAACTACTGAGAAATAGATGATGTTTGAGGTACTGGCCACTAGAACTACTGAGAAATAGAAGGCTTTAAAAGTACTGGCCACTAGAACTACTGAGAAATAGAAGGCTTTAAAAGTACTGGCCACTAGAACTACGGTGAAATAGAAGGTTTTAGAAGTACTGGCCACTAGAACTACGGTGAAATAGAAGGTGTTTGAAGTATTGACCACTAAAACTGCTGAGAAATAGAAGGTGTTTGAAGTACTGGCCACTAGAACTACTGTGAAATAGAAGGTGTTTGAAGTACTGGTCGCTAGAATCACTGAGAAACAGAAGGTGTTTGAAGTACTGGCCACTAAAACTACTGTGAAATAGAAGATGTTTGAAGTACTGGCCACTAGAACTACTGTGAAATAGAAGATGTTTGAAGTACTGGCCACTAGAACTACTGTGAAATAGAAGATGTTTGAAGTACTGGCCACTAGAACTACTGTAAAATAGAAGATGTTTGAAGTACTGGCCACTAGAACTACTGTAAAATAGAAGATGTTTGAAGTACTGGCCACTAGAACTACTGGGAAATAGAAGGTGTTTGAAGTACTGGTCGCTAGAATCACTGAGAAACAGAAGGTGTTTGAAGTATTGACCACTAGAACCACTGAGAAACAGTAGGTGTTTGAAGTATTGGTCATTCAAATACACTTTAAATAGTATATATGTATTCGAGGTATTGTTTACTAGAAACTACTATTGAGAAGCAGCACGAATATAAAATGCTGGCAGACAGAACCAGCACGCATCTGAATGAAATAATAACAACATTGATTATTATAAATCATTGAGAATTAGCACATATTTAATTTACTGACGATTAGAAACCACTCAGATTTTTACGTACCTGAAGTAATGCTTATAGAAGCCACTGAAAAGCAACAAGTATTTGAAGAACTGATGAACTAGGCATCACTGACGAGTACCACGTGACAAACGCCAGAAATTTGCTGTGCTAACTACGAGGAACTTCCTAAACTTCAAAGAAGCATAGTGGCGTAATATTACCTGTGATTGTACACTTCTTTGTCTGCATCCCTCGGTATCAGTAAGATTGATGGCTAATAACACTAGCACTTAAGGTTCGATCTCTACGGCGTACCCAGCTTTGTTGTTTGTTTGTTTGAATTTCGCGCAATGCTACACGAGGGATATTTGCGCTAGCAGTCCCTAATTTAGCACTGTAAGACTAGAGGGAAGGCACCTAGTCATCACCAACCCACCGCCAACTCTTGGGCTACTCTTTTACCAACGAATAGTGGGATTAACCGTCACATTGTAACGCCCTCACGGCTGAAAGGGCGAGCATGTTTGGTGTGACGGGGATTCGAACCTGCGATCTCCAGATTGCGAGTCGAGCGCCTTAACCATCTGGTCATGCCGGGTCAGTATAGCTTTGTGCTAAAGCAAACACAAGAATCATTGTCCGCGTCGTCATTATTAAAACTTAAAGAATCAAAGACAAATCACCCAATATAGACTCTTGACTCCATCCACTTGTAAATAAAATGCAAAAGTTTACAAAACATTCTAGTCCTACAGTAAAATATAATACATATATATATATATTTAAACAGAATAAAATATGTTAATGTTAGTTCGAAAGAAGCATCCATCCTGGAATGAAAGAGTTTTGAAGTGTATTATTTATGATGATTTTTCTTTGCAGTAACCAATGTATTTAACAGGCCTCTCACGAGCCAGTGGGGGACATTTTTGTTGAGAAAAAAACTACCCAATCCAGTTTTACTTAATTCGAACACAAATTTTTTGGACATGTTTATTGGCTAAAAAAGGGGGCATTTTCTACGCTCTTTTAGCATTGGGGCTGCGAAAAGTGATTTGAAGTGGTAAAGTGACTGAAATCTGTCAGCCTATCACGAGCTTAACGGCCAAGCACAAGAAGCATCGAAGTCTCCAAATGGCATGCAGAGAACCGCTTAGAACCACCTTGGTAGATATTGTGCAGTAACCCGAGTACAATATTATGCCTGTAGCTACTTTCAAAGTGTTCCTGTCTACTCATCCTACTGCTGACTATCGTGATGCTTTGACCTTCCCTACCGAATCGCAGGTGAAATTGTTCGTATCTCAACTGAAAACTAAATATAAAAAGGTGATAACAGAAGTATAAAGCGTTGGCAATTGAGAATGCTGAGAATATGACTTTATTGAAGTATACTGAATTTAGTAATAGCTAGTATGGAGACTGGAGGATGCTGTATTTCACTTAGATTTATCAATTAACAATTGAAAACTTGTCTCGAAAAGATACGTCCAAAACCACCATCTTTGGGAGTTTATAAATTTAACTTACTTTTAACTTTTACTTTTTTAAACAAATTTTAATGTAAAGACACCCTTTGCATGCTGAGGGACGTGTTAAAATAGTTTAATATATTTCAAATTTGTAACCTAAATTTCGAAAGCTCTCATTTTTTTTTTGCCAAAATCTAAAGCATAATTATATCAATGTTACAATTAATGGAGTACCACTATAGTTGACAATTGACAAATGTGTCGTTTGGCTTAACGTGGTGTTTTATAAAGTAATTAAAATCATGAGAATAAATTTTAACGGCATTGTGGGGGTAATATAATTCAGCATTAATCTCTAACCAAGAATACAATAGGGTAGATTACGACGTACAGTTTGTAGCTGTGACCAGAGGAAAGCTAATCATGACCAAAAGAGCAGAATCTTTGAAACAGAAATCCTTTACTTCATGTGTAGTGCTTTTCTCCATTGTGGCAAGTACTTCAAAGGATGTCATTGAGAGCGGACTAGCAGGGATCCTTGGAGTTTCCCAGTAGGCTGTTATTCTTAATGAACCTGAAACGATATTGCTAGACCCACAAAGTAGACAGAATGCAAGTTACTTGTCGACTCTGTTACCACAGAGACCAACAAAGGAGTAGTTATGCCACTGGTGAGTAGTGATTGGTTGCGTGTGTAAACTGAAAGATGACTCCATCTGAGTGCCATCACTGCACCGTTAACAAAGAACTGCTCATCGTTGTTCACTTCATCAAGCACCTTTGTCGTTGTCTGTACAGGCTTGAATTCACTATTCAAATGGACCACATGTTCAGACTTCAAAAGGGAATGAGAGTGATGCAAGAGCACCAGACTCTGTCAGACATGATAAAAGTGTAAACCAATGGAACCTGCATTTAACTTCAATGGAGTTGAGAAAAGTACAATTAACTTAAAAACTGGGCTTCAACTGATTTTTGTTAGCCAACTAACAATGTGGTAAGTGCCCAGTATTAAGTATTTGTTATATGATCTGAAGAACGTGCAAGTCGTTGTGCTGTACTGGTATTATGGCCAACATCGACTAAGAGAAAAGAGTAGTCGTGAAATCGTTGATGTAAAGAGTTTTTGGCTAGAAATTCTTCAAGTACTAGCAGATACCAGGGAATGCCTCACACAACTGTTAACTTACGTTTCCATTTCTACTCGCTAAAATATTGTATGACACAAAGATGCAGCACAGTGCAAATGTTGAGCATGTCAGAACAACCTGAAAGAATAGACCATCAGTTTTCCACTCAAAAGGATTAATTATATATATACATATATACATTAATAGTCAACTAAAATTACATGTTTATGTTTCATTTAGTGATGTTTTTATGCTTAACTATACGGAAATGTTTGTTCTAAAAACTTGGTTTGGTTGGTTTGAATTTCTCGCAAACATACTCGCAGGATATCTACACTAGTCGTCCCCAATTGAGCAGTGATATACTAGAGGGAGGCAGCTAGTCATCACCACCCACCGCCAACTACTGAACTATTCTTTTACCAACAAATAGGGGGTTTGACCATCACATTATAACATCCCTATGACTGAAAGGGCGAGCATATTCGATGACGAGGATTTGAACCCGCGACTGGCAGATTTCGAGTCGAACCACCAGTCCATGCCAGAACTAATCTAAAAGAATTAAATGATGTTGTTAACTATATTTTAGTTTAAAAGCTAAACTTTGAAATCTAACATTTTGTCGTGGATGAAATTCTATTTCATTTTTATAATATGGCTACAGTTAAGAGTATCCATCTTCAGTATGGTAAAAAACTTTCCCTAATCTGTGCTGTGCTTTTCTTTTGTTTCATCTGTGCATCGTCTATGGTCTGGGGATATGTTACTGTAGTCGTTCTTATACTAGCAATGGCATTTCTGAACCAAACCTTGTCATCTGCTAGCATGTTTGGTGAGCAAATTACAGAGAAAACGTAGTCACGAGTCAAATATCTATACCATTCCATACAGTGTAGTTACATGTATAGTCCCAGTGATTACTGAGTGGAGATAATGTTCATACTTTTACTAATGCGTTTAAGAGGAATGGATCTGAGTCACTGTTGAGTCTTTAGAGTCAGGAAGGAAGTCAAGCAGTAGCTTGCATTGTTACTAAGCCATTCACCAAATTAAAATTTAACTAATTTTTATAGCCATGGTTTACAAAGAAACTGTAGAATAGATCTGCCAGAGATTTATAAAGCCGAATTTGCATTTATTAGAAACCTGAATGAATTGTTCAACTTATGTAGCTATTAGCTACCATGTTTTATGCACTAGTGGCTTTTGTGGTAAATGGCAGACGGTAAACCATCATTAATTGGTTATATCTTTTACCAGAAACTTCTTTCTTGAAGTCCATCACTTGGAGACTCAGTTATGCCGATAACTACCTTTCGGTAGTTATTTCAACCTAAACGGCACACAGTCTGAACGATCCGGTTCAGAGATCCTAAAATTCAGGTTTAGTCCTCTTTAATTTTGAATTACATATTGACTGGAGGAAGAGAAACCAGTCAGGAACACCTGCTGCCTACTTTACAGTGGCATAGCGGTATGTCTGAGGACTAACACAGCTGGAAACCGGGTTTCAATATTCGTGGTGGGCAGAGCACAGATAGCCCATTGTGTAACTTTGCGTTTAACTACAAAACAAACAATAATTTTTATAAGGTCTATCATTCTTTGCATAAGCACTCTGACAGTATGGATGAGATTTCCATGATAAAAGCGTATTCACAATTATTATAGCATTTTCAATCCTGGGACTCCGTGGTTTGAATTTGAACGAATCATGCAGACATACTTAAAGTTTATGGTAGGTTATGGCTACATTAGCACGTCATTTTGGTGTAAACCGGTTTCAATAAACAGTGTTTTGAATTACTAATCAAAAATATCATTCAGAAATACAAAAATTATTTATCATGGTTAAATGTCTTAAAATAGAACATCTCAGGTGAATTTGTATGATCTAAAACATTCTGATATTATTGTTCTTTTTTTAGCACAAAGCTACGCAATGGGCTATTTGCGTTCTGTACGCTCCAGAGAATCGAACCTTAGATTTTTGAATTGCATGTCCGTTAACGTACTACTACACCGGGGGGAATCATTCAATCATTAGCGCTGTAGGTTATTGTTTATAACACTTCGGTTATTATACTTCATATATGTAAGAATCAGTACCTTGTGGTGTAATTCGAGTACGTTCTTCACATACATCAATTGTTTGAAGTCCTTCTGTGGGTCAGTGGTCAGCTTCCAGACGCTAAAGTCCAGAACTCGATTTCCCGAGGTGGACAGGGCGCAGATAACCCTTTTGTGTGGCTTTGCGCTAAACGAAAAACAATAGCAACTATTGTTTGAAACAATTATTATGTCTTTAAAACCTTGAAAAATATTGTTAATCTTCAGATATCGTATCATTCGTCTTATAGCTATATTCACACAGTAGATATAAATAAATCCATTTCCACAGCCGAGAAACTTTCACAGAAAAGTTAATCTCTTAATTATTATTCTAACTGGTGTAATGTATCTTGTTACGCTTACTATTTCAGTAATGTAAAATAAATTCACTTCCACAGAAAAGTTAATCTCTTAATTATTATACCAACCGGTGTAATGTATCTTGTTACGCTTACTATTTCAGTAATGTAATATAGATTATAAAATGTTTATTTTCGAAGGTGGGCTGAACCGCCGGTTTACGATCTATAAATGCGAATAACTTATGCGACAACTTACGTTTATGTAAAATCCAGATATCAGACTGATGAAAAACAAGAAGCTCCGAAATAGAATATCCCGACAAACAAATTTTCCGAAAGATGTCGTAATGTGCGAATGATAGCTTGATGCATAACATAGCATGTGGTTTTTTAAGCTTTAAGCAATTTGGACGAATTTTAGTTTTTCTTTATTTTCGTAGAATGCTTTTAAAACGAATTTTAATTATTGTCGGTTTATACGTTTAAAGTGTTGCACGTGGCACGTAGTTATGTTTCCACACACACACACACGCACAAGCAAACAAAGGTTCTTGGCTTTCATGGCATACCATCAGAAACTATTCCCGGAAATAGCGGGTTGGGGTAGTAAGTGTAATAAGATAATTCTCAGTAAGAACATATACGTTAGATAAATAGATGCATGGCACATTTTATAGATATTCTAAACGTTGTACAGTAATTAGGTTTTGTTATTAGTTTGGAAACTTCTCAGGTCGACCTTAGAGGGCCTGAAACTAATTCTACACATAAAACAGTTTAAGAGTTCATCTGTGGTTCCAATTACAGCGACATAGGTCGTTTTGATAATCGAAGTTCTTTGAAGCACAGAGTATCTTTACCGCTAAAAATGTGGTCAAACTAATGCAAGCATTACGACCTGTACATTGCGCTACAAGGTCATTTTATAAATAAATATATATATATATATATACAGTGTGTGTGTGTGCATGTTTGTATTATGAGGTTATACATATATACACACAGAGAATGAGAAACAATCATTTTTATACAAACAGTTTAAGTATTAAAAGTGAAAAACAGAATGGGGCGTTTATTAGATCACGTATTAATTTATTTCGCCGCTTTAATACTTCGGTAGAAACTTTAAAACTGAATTTTCTGCAACACATCTAAAAACATGTGTATAACATTTACTGTTCGAGTGATAAAATAAGTTCAGTAATTGGTTTCAGTATTGATTCTTGAAGTACGACAGAAAATAGCAAATAGGTCATAATACTTAATCCTGAACTAAAACAATAAGTACCATTAATCGATTTATTGTCCCACTCTTTGAAGTGGGACAATAATTAGCAATAACTGGTTGCGGTTTACTTACACTTGTAATATGAACAATGAAAAGCAACAATATTCTCTCTTGAAGTACGACAGTAAATTGTCCTGATGGGCTACAATATTTACTTTTCAAGTAGGACAGTAAATAGCCCTGATCGGTTACAATATTCAGTCTTTAAGTAAATATTCCTCATAGGCTACAATGTTTACTTTTGAAGTAGAACACTAAATAACTCTAATGGTCTACAATATTCACTCTTCAAGTAAGACAATAAGTAACAATAATCAGATGTATTCACTATTGAAATAGGAATAAGTAGCAACAATGGATTACGGTAAACACACACTTGAAGTAGAACAATTAGTAACAGTCGTCGATTACAGTAAGTTAGTAAGTACGAAATTAAGTAGCAATAATCTGTAACTTTATAATCACTATTGAAGAAGGACAGTAGGTAGTAATAATTGATTATGGCATACTCATCCTTGAAATAAGACAGTAGGTAATAAGTTTAATATATTTATTACCGCAGCCTATTATACAGTAAAGATACTTTATTATTAATTCATGTAAAAAATACAGTTTTATTAACGAGTGATTATAATTTCGTTTTTGTATTATATGAAGAGATTTTATATTAATACAGTCTTGGCCAAAATATTTGCATATTTTGTAACAAAGAATATCATTATTATTAAGATGAAATACAAATACACTTAGCGCTGTCAAACTTAGAAATTCGTGTTATATTAAACATCTACATGTGTAACTTGTATAACGAGACAGGTTCTATGGACACCATGAACGATTTATTAGAACAGCAAACAATTATATCAGACACCTGTAGAAAGATGTGTAATTCAGCATTTCACCTATCACAACAAAACCTTACCAAAATATATATATATATATATGGCCCGGCATGGCCAGGTGGTTAAGGCGCTCGACTCGTAATCTGAGGGTCGCGGGTTCGAATCCCCGTCACACCAAACATGCTCGCCCTTTCAGCCATGGGGGCGTTATAACGTGACGGTCAATCACCAATTTCGTTGGTAAAAGAGTAGCCCAGAGTTGGCGGTGGGTGGTGATGACTAGCTGCCTTCCCTCTAGTCTTACACTGCTGAATTAGGGACGGCTAGCGCAGATAGCCCTCGTGTAGCTTTGCGCGAAATTCAAAAAACAAACAAACAAACAAATATATATATATATAATGACAAAATATAACCTCAATTATTATAAATAGCGGCTGTACTCTTATAACAGCTCATATTAAACATTCAGTACTTAGTTGGTTCTCCTCGTACTCTATTACCCTCAGCAAGGCGACGTGACATGCCGTCGATGAGGCTATTAATGTAATGCACTGTGATTTCATCCCATCTTGTCACTAGAAGGCGCTGCAACTCAGCTACGGTAGCTAGTTTAGGGTCATAGTTAGCAATTTTCTGGCTTATTTCGCCCAATAGTTCTTAATGGGATTGCAATCTGGAGACTTTGCCATGACAATCTTGTAACGTCCTTCTGAGCGAGATAATCCTGAACAACGTATTGTCATCTTGGAACACTAAGTTATTCCCAAACCTTGCCCTAACATATGTCAGAAACATCGTCTCCATGTGATGTCTGTAGGAGGCGTTATTGACGTTTCCCTGTACGATATAGAAAGCAGTTTTTCTACCATGATGAATAGCTGCCCAAACATATACTGCACCACCTCCTGTGTGTTCCTTGTATGAACAGTGTTTCCTAATCTGTTTTCCAGGTAAATAACAAACACGAATCCGACCATCAGCTTTAAAAAGCCGAAAACATGACCCATTTGAGAAGATGACATGTCACCAGTGTCCTAACTATAAGTTAGCATGCTGTCTTCCCTGGGTAACCCGGTGATAGTGGCGAATTCTGGTTAATTAATATCGGTTTGAAGATAGCCGTTCTTGCAAAATAACCTTGTTTGGTAAGTCTCTTATGTATTGGAATTTCAAATGGTCTGAAATTGAGTTAACTGAAAATTTAAATTTAGTAGTTA